>NW_022156720.1:2126432-2281076 GCF_004355905.1 Pyricularia grisea
AAAAAAAAAAAAAAAAAGAGAAAGCAAAAACCGATCACAACCGTAAGCGGAACAGAGGGAATTCTGCAAAATCGTCTGGGTTCTTGTGCACCCAGCCACGAAATAAATAGATACAGGGGCCCACCAGGGATGAAGAAAGTGAGTGGTATAAAGAAACGTAGACAATGGATACGGCAAATACCGGATCCAGCCCCCCTAGACCGATGGATACCGATGATCGTCCTTGCTTTCATGAAAGTTTCTGGTCCGCTTGGGTTTACACTTAAGGTTCTCGGTAGTGACCTGCTCCGAGATGCAGTCGTGAGTAATGATCCACCACTTGCAAGGCAAGTTGCAGCTGTAAAATTACGCCTGAAACAAATGAGGCGAGATTGGAGGGTCCTTTTTTTGTAACTATGCTGCCGGCACCGGGATCGTATCGGTAGTTCGTATCTATCGGAGATCAGAGTATTCGCAAACCATACATTGGGATGTTGGACGGCGGAACTTGGAGTTGAAACTAGACACCAGCAAACACATTGAAATTAAATGTAACTTGATATATGTGATAGAGAGTGGGTCATACACGGCAAGTGTACATTGGACACCTCGCAGAGTTAAAGACGCCAGATGGAGAACCAAAGTCTCCAGCGACCACGTTGAGCTTCATAGCAGCGCCTGAGCTCCTGAAACCGACACTGGTCGGTGCTCGTGTCATTGATAGTGATCTGCTCTGTTGCAACGCTGCGCCAAGTTGACTGAACACCAGTTAATATCCATCGCCGGTTTCGCGGTGATCGGTTAGGATGAGGGTCGGGGTGTCTCTCTCCTTAGATCTTTTGTATCTGGGTGACAACTCTTTATTTGCCTGTCATCTGAGATGTCCAATATCCTTCTCAAGACTCGGCTTGGCAACTTGTGATTTCCTCCCACTGCACGAAACCACAAGTCTACATGATGTTAGTAACATTTTGATAACCCGCCGTGCTAAAAAGAAAACAGGATTGGCTTATACATTTCCAATATATTCATTATACACAATCTCGTAGTAATCATTTTCTCGGTTTAAGTGGCCACCAGTTCCACCTCACACCGGTGTGGTCCTCTACCAAGAACTTCACCCGTATTAGAGACGGAGAGGTCCTGCTGTCGAGTTATCCAAATATATTCTTTGGGCTTTGAGTTAATGACCCGTCTTTGTTCCCTTGGCAAGAAGAGTAGCATGAAGTCTTTGAGAAGACTTCGGTATGCCGTTGCTTTCTTCAAGAGCTCATCTAGCTCGAGCATTCGGGCGACATAGTCGTCATCTTCTAAGCTTAATGTCGATTGATTTAATTGCTTCTGTTTGACCAGTTCATCGGCTTCTTGCCTCAAGTATATACTTCGTGCGAGAAAACAATACTGAGATAACACTGCCTCCAATCTTTCGCTACCACACCTGAACAGATGTGTCAAATTCCTGCATACTCGATATAACTTCTCCAACTGTGCCTCGGCCACCAAGCACCTGGCTGGCCAAGCTCTCATATGTGTGTCTGTCGAAAATGAAATAAGAGCGCATGGGTTGAACGTCATAAGTAAGTAACATAATGTGCAACTAGATACCAAGACACCTACACCCGCGTCTATGTACAAAGGCGCCTAGTAAATCCTATGTGAATAAAACATTTTTTTTTGTGTCGCTCCTGGCGAGGAATAGCCGATCTCCATTGAACATTAAAAAGTATATATTTGATATATGGTAGAGAAGCATGTGAGAGTTATGATGGGCACCTCGAGATAATCTTAGGTTTTAGCGACATCCCTGCCTCGCATGGTTGGAAAGAAGGCTCGTCTCATAAGATAGGACACCCTCCCCGTCACCTTCATAATCTCACCCTCTCCAGATGGAGCTTCTTCCAGTCCGCCACTGTTGAACGATAGAAATGAACCAGATATCTAGAAACAATTAACCAGCAAATTAGTTAATGCCGTCAACCTCAAGCTAAATTTGCAGATGAAAGAACAAAGATTTGTTAGGAGACCATCACGAACAAGAAACGATTATAAATGGATAGGTACCTACATAGGGACTTGAACGACAATGGAAACACATATATACCTAGACATCCGTTAGGCCCTTTCTACAATCTGGACAACGCTCTGCCAAAGAGATTTTGAAACTAAAAGAAACTAAAGTCAGCAGCATACATGTCCAGCCACACATCAACTGGCTGGAAACGCGGCACCTGACTTATCAGGAACTGCACAACCACATAAATATATGCTTCCGGGTGGCGCTGAAATATTGCAATTGATGAGCGACTCTCCCAAGTCAACGGTTCACCGCTTGGTGGTATGACAGCAATAACTCGGCAGCGTAGTGCGCTCCGAAGCGCCATCCCTCCATTAACCGTCACAACCAAGTCGTACCTGGCGACCACTACCGCGATGACAGACTCCCGCACCACTACATGGCCCATTGAAGGGGAGAACAGGAAGCCGGTTGCAGGAGAAGGAGTGAAGGGAGGTAATGAAGACCTCGGCACCCTTAACACCACGACATAAGCATACTCACCAGTGCTTCATTCACACCAGGAGGTTTATTGATCTCTGAATACAAGCCCTCTGTAACCTCCTGACACTAGTTCGGACTTTTATAACAAGTAAATTTCAGCGTATATTGCGATAAAATGTTTCGGCACAGGGACCTGGAGGCAATCTTTGCTTCAGGGAACTGAAAGGTCATTATGACTCCTCACAACCAAATCCGGAGACATCCCTTATGATAGGAAAGTGGCCACCAGTCCTAACTTTTGCCGCCTCGCGAGATCTTCGTCCAAGTTCACCGCCTTGCCCTGCGTCAACGGCCCGGCTATCAACTCCTCCTTGTCCCACATGCGCCCAAGGCAGGTCGCCGCCTCGCTGGCGATGAGTCCATCTTTCGTGCTCGACGTGCAAACCTCCGAGATCTCCATCAGTCGCCGCGTCCAAAAATGCCATCGCTGCGGCGCAAAGCCGCAAGGCCCCGCGACGACGCCTGCATCTCGAGCCAGCGGGCCCGGGTCGGCCTGGCCGCGCAGTCGCTCCAGTCCCGCGGGGAGGGGCCCGGCGTCGGCCGAGAGGTTGCAGAGGGCCGCGAGCCTGGCGCTCCCAAAGTCGAGGAAGCTGCGCAGCGCGGGGAGGAGCTCGAGCACCGTCTTGGGGTCGAACGAGATTGGCGTCTGCAGTCGAGGGATGGACGGCGCCGCTGCCGCCTTGAAATTGTCGCTTTTGCCGAACTGCTGCGGTTTGGGGAGCAGCAAGATTGGGGTCTCGAGCACTTCGCGCAGGAGGTCAAGGCCGCACAAGGCGATCCAGTCGCTACAAGCCCCAATGGCGAACAGTCGGGCGGTGAATGAGATGAAGTTGCAGCGGTAGTCGGGACGCATCGTTTCCCAGCGGTCCTCCCAGGCAATGACTATGTCTTCCACGAGGAAAGGGAGGTTGCTCCAAAGTGAGGCACTGGCACCGTCTATCTGCCGCATCTGAACTGGGAAGAAAAGGGTGTCGGTCGCTCGAGTTTCGAGTAGAAGCAGCGCAAGGCGATCTTGCTCTCTACCGCCGGCCTCTGCTTCCTCGGAGCAGGCAATGATGGATTTCCACGCATTGTGGATTTGAGCCTCCGCTGCTGCTGCTGTTTCACCTCGTAGCAAACTCTTGTTAATTTCCAAAATGTTGTTTTGCGCAAAGTTTAATGCGTTGAGGAAGTCACCCCTTTTGATTGTCTGGGTTGTCATAATCCCGGCTTATGGGTATAGACTAGTCTAATTGTTTTGTGTTGTGGAGGCACGACGGAAAGAGTGAAAGAACTTGTAATTGAAACAAACATCCATATGTAAATGTATTTTTACCCTTTGGAGGTACCTAGGTTATGTACTTGTGCCACCTTCATTTGTTGGTCCTCAACCTCTAACCTATCAGCCTTACCTACCGCCATCCAAAAATAGAACAATTGGATAGGTTCCTATGATGGATGCGTTAGGGGCCCCCAAACTACATTACTTACCCATGATCTTGACCAGTAATTAAGGTGTTTAATGCAGAAATTGGAGGGTACAACCGAGAGATTTGTTTGCCGCCTCTGTTTTGATGATGCAATATGGGTTCGCAAAACCGAAATACCCGCCCACCCAGATAAAAGGAATAAAACAAAAAAATAAAAGACATAGCCTTACCGTGGTACCTGGCTTTGCTTGCCTACCTACCTATGGCCCGCTTGTTGGTTCCGTCACAAATGGCTAGCGACTGAACAAGACCAACAGGCCAAGCCTTGAAGGTCTCGGGGAAATTCTTGGCCAACACATTTGTGTGTCAAAGGCTTGCAGGGCCAAATGCGACCTGATTTTGCGGCCAGTTCAGTTACTGTCATATCTGTGGCTGTGCACTTTCTCAACGGCCCGCCATCTCATTGATCCGGTACTCCAAGCCAAATAACTTTGGGCTTTTTGTTTCATATACCATAAGAAACTTATTAAAAACTTCAAAATGTTCTATTCAATCACAAGAACAACAGATCGCCTGCTGGTGATATTCACAAGACCGTGGCCAATAACCATCGCACACAATACAATCCCTTGGGGTAAGTTGCTCATACGCTTACCTGCCTAACCGCCCAGCGTCAATGTCTACATGTTGGTGGTATATATGTCTTGGCAGGAGAGGCTTTGCTAGTGTCCCAACAGTTATGTCTACTAACAACAAGCAAGACGAATTATTGCTTGTTAGCTGCATAGCCTACGCGGAGTTGTAATTTTAGCATTCATCATGCACTTGCCTCCCGGTGACTCGCTACAGGAACAGTAAACCGTCCAGGAATGTATCCCTATGGGTTCTGTAGTATCTCTTTCCCCCTAAAGATTCTCAAAGCAAATACGCAAGGGAATTGTGGCGGAGAAGACGCAGCTTTAGGAAGTAGGGCCACTCATTCTATCATCTCGGATATCCTTACTGTAATATGGGCTCTGCTCAAGCTTGCTTGGTCTCAGTAATCCAAGAAGAGATCTGGGCGCTCTTGAACTCAGACAGAACAACCGTCAAGGGCCATCGCACAGCCACTTTGCTCCAAAGATGGAACCTTTTTAAAGTCAGGACGAGGAGGTTTGAGATACAAATAACAGTGAGCTGGAACCCACTCCATCATGGTTGTTTGGATTAATCACATTCGTCATCAAATCACCACTTCACCACAAGGCAACAACACTCCAATACAGATCAGCCTCTTCTAGCCACAGTCCAACTGCTCCCTAGCCGCTTTAAATCCTATTTATGTTACTTACTCCTTTGACTCAGATACCTTCCGCGTAAATCCTCTGCCTTTGGGCAATACATCAAATAGACAATATTTATATCACACCTGTACACCAACTATTTCCTTTCAACATGAAGTTCTTGGCATTTTCAGCTCTCATTCTCGGTCTCATGGACGCTGGTACTATGGCTTATAACAACATCGGGGTATGTGCTTCATATAGTTACGCCGTCTAACCCTTGAAATACCCACGCACCTGCTAACTCCCTATTACTTGCTCTTCCTTTTTGAAGAGATGTGAGACGAGCGACAACCGCTGCTACTTCCCTGACCGCACCAGCTCTCCATGCCACAGCGAAGCCCCTGTAAGTTTCTTTAGTCCCACCGCTCGAAAGGGCCTTGTCGGTCCGATAACGTGTGCAATGTGGGTAAGCATTTTGCTAAACCTTTTTGCTTGTCTTTCCGCCTCCAGTGCCTCAGACCAGGCTACACTTGCACCTTACTAGGTTCCATGGTCCAGTGCAGCGAGCGGGCCTTCAAGTTCCGCGACCCCCTTGGCTCTCCCCGAGGTTCTCAACGGGGTGCTCAGCAGGGAGTCGGCGGTCGTGCTCGGCGTACACAGGGCCGCCGCCCCAAAGACAGCAGATGAGGTTTTTCTGCTTCTCGGTGAGCTACGGGATGATACAACATGTTTTCTTTGGATGCAGTGGCGTTTTTTTTTTTTTTTGGCGTTTCTTGCGGTTTCTAGTTGTTTGGTTTGTGAGAAAACGGGCATGTTTCGAATATAAAATACATTTAAACACACAACGACAGGATCTCCATAACCATATCCATTTACCTTTAACACACTTTAATTAAGGTACAGAAGGGTAGAAAACGTAAAGGCGACAGAACAGCAAGCCATTCGTGCAATGATTATGTGGGCTCATGTCGGCGGCCTTTTGGGATTTGTAGCTTGAGCTTGTTCTTATAACAGTCTGGTAAGTGTAATAACCATTAAACTTACGTACCACGTGTGGCATTCACCCACTTGTTTCATTCTCGTAAGGTTTAACTCATTCAGTAGAATAGGTATACAATCAAAGCATAAGTTGAGTGTTATTTATAAGGAATGAATGATTTTCCACTTGTTCTTTCCCCTGTCCAGTTCAATCTAAGCTGAGAAATTAGCGGGAGAAGGGAGGAGTTGGGCCCAATCAGGTTTGCAGCGACTGAAACGCAGGCGGCCTCCTGGGGCTGTCGCTTATGACTGGACACTCAGCCCTTCCTGACGAATACTGCATGTAAAAAGGAAGGAACCGCCAATCAAGCACACCCTCCTGCTTTTCTTCTTCTTCTTTTTTCTTCTTCTTTTTTTTTTTTCTTGACAGCGTTGCGCTTTCCCTAGCAGACACAAAAGTCGCCAACCCTCTGCCCAAATCACGAGCGCCATCGCTTGTTATATAACCTAATGCTACCCAATCATGCCTTCGAATAGTGAATACACCATCGGCTGGATCGCGGCGATTGAGACCGAGCTCGTTGCCGCCTCGCTATTCCTTGATGAAGCACACGGGCCCCCTGAAAGCCAAGATGCGAACGATTCCAACGTGTACAAACTAGGAAGCATGGGACGCCACAAGGTCGTCATTGCATGCCTGCCTCAAAGCGAATATGGCCTATCATCCGCTGCCGTGGTTGCTACAAATATGCTGCGCAGCTTTCCCAATATTCGGATAGGGCTGATGGTTGGCATCGCCGGCGGCGCTCCAAGGGATGGACATGATATACGCCTGGGCGATGTCGTGGTCAGCGCCCGTAGCGGTGCTAAAGGCGCTGTCTTCCAGTATGACTACGGCAAGGCGATCCAGAATGAACCTTTTACTTATACCCAGCTGTTGAATCAGCCACCAGCAATCTTGCGCGCGGCTGTCACTAGTTTGTCGGCACAACACCAGCAGGAAGGACATGATTTCGAATCCCAGATTGCTCGAATTTTGCAAAAGCCGCGACTTAAGAAATATCGTCGTCCGCCACCCGCCAGCGACAAACTGTGCAAGCCAGACGTCGTGCATTCCAGCAGCTGTACCAAAGTATGTGGCGGGAATCCCGAACACCTCGTCACCAGGGAGCCTCGGGATGAGGACGAGGATGATCCCATTGTTCACTACGGTATAATTGCAAGCGCGAACCAATTGATGAAGGATGCCGAAGCTAGGGATAGGCTGGCGGCGGAGCACGATGTTCTTTGTTTTGAGATGGAAGCGGCCGGCTTGATGAACAACTTCCCTTGTCTTGTTATCCGTGGAATATGCGATTATTCCGACTCACACAAAAACAAAGAGTGGCAAGGCTTTGCCGCCATGATGGCTGCAGCTTACGCAAAAGCTCTCTTGGGGGTTATCGTGCCTGACAGGATTACGGCAGAGCGAACCATAAACGAGGCAATTGGTTCAGGTATGTGGTTTTAGATTTGGATCTGGCCGGTGTTTATGCAGTTTAGTTACTAATGCTGATGTGCTTTCAATGTAGTCGAGAGAAAGGTAAACATGGTCGAGGAAAAGGTGACCACGCTTCAGTCCAACGCACACATCGAAAACATAAAGCGTTGGCTCTCTCCTGCCGACCCCTCCACAAATGCCAACCGCGCAAAAGGACTCCGCCATCCGGGTACAGGCACTTGGCTTCTGGAGAACCATAAATTTAAAGAGTGGCAAGATGGTCCCTGCCGCCAGCTGTGGCTCCGAGCTCTTGTGGGGTGCGGCAAAACCGTCCTTTGTGCGGCCGTCCTGGAACAGCTCGCCCAACTGGATTGTCTGGTGCTCAGCTTTTTCTTCGACTTTGGTGATGCCGCAAAGCAAACTCGCGACTGTATGCTGCGGGCACTGGTATTCCAGCTATACCTTAATCAGCCTGAATCCCAATCTAGGGAATATCTTGACAAATTGTTTCAAACAATTTGCAAGGGCGGGGACCGACAGCCTTCGGGAGATGAACTCTGGGAATGCTTGAAAAGCATGCTCAAAACAGCCCGAAAAAAAGTCTACATCGTGTTGGACGCCTTGGACGAGTCGAAAACGAGGAGAGAACTTACGATGTGGATCAAGGATGTTGTAAGCGGGCCGGAGTTGCATCAACTGCACCTAATATTTACCAGCCGGCCAGAACCAGATTTTGACTGCATTCCATCTTTGATCGGAAGAGACAACTGTCTGGAACTAGACAAGGAGGCTGTAAACGCCGACATCCGTGCCTATGTTCTGTCAAGACTTGAGAATGATGACGAGTTTGTAAACAAAAAACTGCCTGAAGACCTCATCGAGGACATTAGCAATCGCATCGGAAACGGAGCAGATGGCATGTAAGTTTAAAACCCCCTTTTTTGCGTGTAGAAAAATAGCAACTGATAACTAAAAATCCGCAGGTTTAGATGGGCATCTTGTCAGCTGCAAACTTTGTCGGAATGTGCGAGCGTGTTTGACATAAGATCCGCACTCAGAGATTTGCCACGCGACCTCAAGGAAACATATACACGCATGGTGGAGAACATTCCAGAACCATTCGAAAAGGCCGCTATCCGTCTCCTTACCTTTCTCGTCCATTGCGAACGACCTCTTAAGCTGTCAGAGGGAAAGGATGTCATAGCCACTACTGAAACGGAACCTGAAGGCTTCGACTGGGACCGAAGACCGTTTGATGAGGCTGTGCTCCGGCATTGCCCCGGGATGATTACAATCATTCTGGTACAGACGTACGAAGGAATAATCTATGAGTTGCACCTTGCTCACTTCTCAATCAAAGAGTTTCTCCTCGGCCGAACCAACTTCGAAATCCCAACTGCATGCATTTGCATCGTCAAAACGTGTTTGTTATATTTGACGTTTATCCCAAAATATTACGACGATATTAGACTGGATTTCCCGTTGGCCCAACTTGCAGCTAGACTTTGGACGACTCATGCATATCAAGCACAGGCGTCAGACGAAGCGTCAAAGGAGATTACTCCAGATGTAGTAAAATTGTTTCAAAGCTACGGAACTTTCCAACTTTGGGGCCAGTTATACCAACCAGAGTATCCCAAGTATCCCTCCCTAAGGCCACCGTCTGGATCAGGGCTTTACTACGTTTGTTTTATGGGGCTAAAAGAGGTGGCGATACATTTCCTGCATAATGGGGCCGACGTTAACGCGCAGGGTGCCCGGTATGGCAACGCCCTGCAAGCCGCCTCTTGTCAAGGCCACGCGGATATTGTTATATTGCTATTGGAAAACGGAGCCGACGTTAACGCACGGGGTGGCCGGTATGGCAACGCCCTGCAAGCCGCCATTTGTGAATACTACACGGATATCGTTACGTTGCTGCTGGAAAACGGAGCCGACGTGAACCTACAGGGTTGTTATTATAAAAGCGCCTTGCAAGCCGCCATTTATGAAGGCCACACGCATATCGTTAGATTGCTGTTGAAAAACGGTGCCGATGTTAACGCAAAAGGCGATGGCGAGTTTCAGAGCGCCTACGAGATTGCCCGCAACCTCTACAATAAAGATATTGTTCAGTTGCTTCAACATTACAGGAGGAAAACACAATAGGGACGCCGCTGGGCGTAGCTAGCTTCAATTTGCTTTTGAGTAAGGGGTACGTTAGTGATATATGGTGTTTGGTGTATGTAGGTATATAAGCAATACAGAAAGCATTTGGATCAATGCTACTTTTCCATTCTCACTGGCTTAGCTATGGGGAGAGCGGACAGGAGCCCGTATATTTCAGAGGATATGGTAGTGTTTGATGGGACTAACATTGGAGTGCAAATGTAAAGTTCAGTTCTTCTCTGGTATAACTCGGGTGTATAAATTCCCCAAAACCAAAGCTATTACTTGGAGGGATCAAACAAGTAAGCGTTCTAAACAGCACACGCCAGGCACAGCTAAGTTTACGTCTCTTTGAACCCGAAAATATATCCTCCCCCAACTCCGATCCCTTGTTTTCTCTACTGCCCCTCGAGATGTCCCATTCAAACCTCTGTTGTTGTATCCCCTCCTCGAGTTTGCCCACCTCGCAATGAAAGCCTTTGCAAAACATCATGCAATCCAGATGGAATCTGAATCAGTTTTTCTCCTGTACTCCCAGCATCTTGCGGTAGCGACAGCCGGTTATAGACTTCCCACAGCAGCGGCGCCAGCAAGGTCACGGGGATGGTGACGGCCCAGTACATCCAGAACTTGTCCGAGACCAGGAGCTGACCGGTGCCGGACTCGAGTTCGAAGAATGGCATGCTGAAGATGGCGCAGATGAGCGTGGCGGGCAGGAAGGCAAACGTGACAAACGCAATCGTCTTGACGGCCAGGCCGTCGGTCCGGGTGGCCCTGCCGATCTCGACGGCGAGCAGGGCGTTCTGCTGCGCGATGTTGTTGAAAGCCAGTCCGATCTCGTTTTGTAGCCGCTCCTTGTTGGCCTGCGCGCGGAGCCGGAAGCTGCGTAGGACGTGTCGCTGGAACTGCAGCTGGTTTCGGGATGCAATCCTGGCGGAAGCGGCGGTGGCGGCTGCTATTTGCTCATCGTTTATTACCGCTACGGCGTGACTGTGCTGATACGTCGATGACAACGACGATGACGTGCAAAATTCTAGCAGCTCGTTCATGCTAATGCAGGCCAGCTCCAGGGTCTCGCAGATGTGGATCGAGTGCCGGGCTAGGTCGTGCAGGTGACGAAAGTCGGGCGTAATGGTGTTGGCGGTCTGGGCCTTCTCCATCATGCGGACGTGGTTTCGTATGCCCCAGACGGACTCGTGCTGGAGGTCGATGAAGTCGTGGAGGATTTGGCTGTGAACCCAGAAGTGATCATGCTGCTGCTGCGGTCGGCATTCTGGGATGGCTTTCTTGAGGCGAGCATATATCTTGTTCTTGACGTCGGGCAGGGGGTCAAAAAGCAAGAAAACCATCTGGTTTGTCGACGGAAGCCACCTCGTGAATACGTTGAACTTGAGCCATTGGTATTTGATATCGGTGTTGGGTACGGGTTCCCATATCTTTTTGACGAGGAAGCGAGACCAGGTATCTTGTGAATATTTAGCAAGTGCTGTCTGAAGTCTAGTATACATATAAGAAGAAAAAAAGACAAGAAAACTTACTGATGCCGTTGCTGGACCCCGTGCTGTCGTATGTTGTTTCGGAACCAAAATACCCGTTCGTCTTGCGATAGTGGTCCTCCCACCACATTTCTGGCATTGAAAAAGCGGCAGTCAACTGGGTTTTACATTGGGAGGGACAGTCGCGTATTTTGTTTGCCGATGCAACACTAATGCAATTCTTAGTCGTGTTCCTGCAGAAAATAGAAGATAATACCCGACTTACATGAGAAGGAAGCTATAGTCGACCGAAACTTGAGGTGAACCACCCTCTCCGGTGGTTAATATTTCATCAATTCCAACTTGACTTTTTTCGCAGACTCCTGAATATGGATTGGGTTAGCCTGTGGTGCCAAAATGACATGAAAAGTGCATTACTCGGAAGTATTTAATTCAACCTTTAGACCACCTTGTCACCTCCAATTTCGGACAGTCTTGGCATAGGGGATCTGGCATCGTTATGGATCTAAGTGGTGATGTCTTGCCTTGTGAGGTAGGTAGGTGGATACTTGGATAGGTTGTTAGGTAATGTATGTAGTCAACAAAAAGTTCCAAGTGTGAAGGGGGTTGGGCTGGTTTGGGTGGTACAAGTAGCTAGCTGACCCTGGAGACTCTCTGACGATCCCCCGCACCAGGGTCTTTACTTTAATACCGAAAAGACGCAGAAACCAAGAATTGCGGCTCTTAGAAAACATTTATCATCTTTTGTGTTGCACTTTCAAGGCATCCTCTGTGCCTGTATCTCAGCAGGCCCGCTTGTAAGCGCTAGAGGGGGGGTAGGGGTAGCAATTGGAACGGGAGCCTGCAGGAGCTTCAGCCAATTAGCAGGAGATCAAAGAGGGCAACCACTCCATACGACCAATAAGTCTTGTCGTTGCCACTTTACAGCTTCTGCATTTTTTTTCTTCTTCTTTTGTTTGAATGCATGTATCATATGCACCTTGCACAACCTGAACTCAGCCCCTTTTTTCCACGCTGAGTTCCAGCCCCAGGTCACCTATTCGAACAAAGCACAACCAAAAAAAAAAAAGGGACGATGGGAGGTTTGTGGACAGGGGGGGTTTCACCTCTGCAACAGCAGCACGCGGCAGTGAATTGCCACCATTATCCGGGGCGGTGCTGCAGTTTCCATTGCGGATTATTACGGCCGTTGGAAAAAGCCCGCTGTCCAATGTTGCAGACAGATTCCTACCAAAACAAGTATTTCTGGACCAACCAAAAGGCTGAAAAAAAGGAGAAAAATTACAACTGAGCCCTCCCAACTTAGGAGGCGACGAGACTTTGAAATCGCGCTACTTTGCGCACTCCCCCATCTAATATGACACCATTTGCCTCAGCCTCGACAAAATCAGTGACTACAAGGGCTATGGCGACCACCAAATCAATTACACCACGGGCGTCATGAGCAGCCTGACCAGGGACATGATGGCGCACTTCACGGGGATAGAACTGCTCGTTCTGCCGGGGGACATGCGCGGGCGTCCCGAGTGCCGAGAACTACATGCCGCTTGGCGACGTGGTGCATTAGCAGGGACGCTCGTTCAGTAAAGACTTTGGGAAGAATGTGCCAGGGAGGCCTCGCCGCCGCCGTCTCGGCCAACGAGAAATCCGCACCCTTAACGGTCTGCGACATGCTAGTGGCTTTCCAGACGGACGCGGGAGCGCGACAGATTATTCGACTGCGCTACCGAGTACCTGTACAAAACCCAGACCAGAGCGGACAAGAAGAATGAGAGGCGCAGGGTCGATTATCCCAGACCCCTGGTTGTCGGAGGATAGGCTGTTTAACCCCCCAAACTACTTGCACCGACACCGCGGGGATGGTCTGGGGATGCGCCTGTTTGGGAACCCAGCGTCTGTGCCCGTCACGACCGCGGCAACGTACGAAGAGCTCAAAAGTGCGACCCGGGGCAGCTCGTGCAGCGTCCACGGCTCCAACTGGGTATTGTGTATCCTGGTCAAGGGGGTGTATAATTTTGCCGACAGCTACAAGAACAAAAGGTGGCAGCGGTACGCAGCGGCGACTTCGGCGGCTGTGACCAAGGCGATTATTGATGGTTGGGTTGGGGGTGGCAGTAGTGGTGATGGTGAGGGTCATAGTTCGAGGAGGCAATAAAGGTTGCCTAGGGGAGCTTTATGGTTTGCCTGCTATTGCTTAGTCTGCCGAAGCGATACGGGTGTCACGCGTGAATTAGATAGTGCATTGGATATCGGCGTATAACCCCGAGGAGTTGGATTCTGAGGAACCCCAGGCTAGCGCAATACAAACGCTATGAGAGCGACCGGCAAGTTGCCCTGAAGGGTGTCTTGAAGCGAGAACCCTGATTTACCTCCTAAGGACAAGGAATTGTCTGTTGTACTCCCCCTTCCTTTAAATTCCCACACGGCAAACGATATTCTTATGAGCAGAGGCTGGACAGCCTAATCGGTGTCTGGTTGGACTTAAACGCCATCCCATAGCCTTGCTACTTTGACAACGCCAACGACAACATCTACGACATGGAAATCAACCAACTCTTCCACTAGGACGAGTATGAAATGATGTATATACTGAACTAGTCCCCGTCCTAAATAGCATGCTAATAAATGAAGTTATCGGCCCGCCGGTCTGGGCGGGGTTCCCCGAATACTTGAACAATCCCGAGATTTAACATTGACGCCATCTGCAAACGTCAAATCCGTAGACTTTTATGCTGTTACCAAATTAGAAGTATAATTCCACTACAGTCCCCCCTGCGATCACGACAAAAAGACAAAAGTGTTCCCCTCCACTGACTCTCCCAATATGAACATTGGCCCCGGCGGTTAAGTTTGCAAAGTCTTTTCTACAAAGTTGACTCAGCATTTGATAATATTTACAAGGCTCGTAGTCTGATATAACGTGCTCCATATCAATGTGCTTTAGTCTAGGGAATCCTTTTCATATCCGTTCAGGAACCCCTGACTAAGAGGGTTTCTATTTTGGGGAACCCTTAGCCTTGGAACAAGGTGAACAGGAATCGGAGGCGCCGAGCTCTCGGACTCGACTCTAAATAGTAAAAGTTAAATACATTGCTGAGAAGATTTCCTTTTTGTATTTATAAACATGTATACTCCTTTCGAACTGTTCGTTGCCCAATCATCCGAGGGTGGCTCTATGTGATGCAGGGTAATGCCAGAACTGCTTTGATGAAGCATTGTAGGAGGAAAACAGTCTCGCTAAAAGCGAAGAAACAGGGATGAAATAGCCAACAATTCGCCGTTGTTCACAAGCAGATTGTTCTAAATGCCAGCATGTGAGTGTACGTAGTTTCCATGGTAGCTAAGGTACCTTTAGGTACCAGGTATGTTGGATACACAGATCTAATCGCTCCTACCACGCCAGCGTGCAGATTTCTTGTTCTTCACGTTACTTGACAGTCTCAAAACAAAGTTGCCCATTGCGGAACACATTTCTCAAAGGCTGAGGCTGAAAGCTCAAAGGTCAAATTGAATCAAAGTCTAACCACATCTCGCTTTTGTTAAATGCCAACTTTTTTTTTTGCGCGAAGAATAACAAGACACAAGTGAAAGGACAAAAAGAAAGCACAAGAAGAAAAGCAGGAAAGGAAATGACACTAACCAAAGACCAAGAGAATGTGAAGGGAGAAAAGAAAA
Source organism: Pyricularia grisea (assembly GCF_004355905.1). NCBI lineage: Eukaryota > Fungi > Ascomycota > Sordariomycetes > Magnaporthales > Pyriculariaceae > Pyricularia > Pyricularia grisea. Next base: position 2,141,420 of record NW_022156720.1, read on the forward strand.
AGAAGAATACATCCAAGGGTGAAAACAATCTAAAACCTAGAAAGAACAACAACGGTATAAAAGTCGAAAAAAAAGAGAGAAAACAAAATCAATACAACGCGAGGAGGAATCCTAAAAGATAATACTTTTCTAAACAAACCACAGATCCATGAACCAACCTTACCGGTTCGGGGGGACAAATGTGGAGCTTTGCTAAGCCACCCTGCTTAATTAAAAGACAGGTGGGATGGGTGGCCTCTCATGTCTGTCATTCACTTTTTGTCGCTGTCATGGTCGTTGCCACGGCTTGTCATGAACAAAAACCCAGACTAGTTGGGGGAGTGATCATCATCGCGCCTAGGGCTCTGCGAAGGGCTGTGCCGGGGGCTTTGCCCATGCCAGCCTTCGGGCATCTTAAAGTAAAACGTGGGTGGGCCGTACTCGATCTTGTCAGAAATCGAATCATATCCATGCGGCTCATGTCTGGACGGACCCTTGCCTTTATTACCGCTGTCAGCGTTCTTGTTGCCGGACGGAGCGCCAACTTTGTTACCGCTGTCAGCCTTCTTGTCGCCGGACGGAGCGCGGCTTTTGCTACCGCTGTCGTTGTGACTGTCGGCGCGCTTGTGAAAAGGACGACCAGGGCCGCCCAGTTTGACCCCGGAAGACTGGCGATCGAAAGACTTGTCACCCAAAGGCTTGTCACCCAAAGGCTTGTCACCCAAGGGACTGTCATCCAAAGGCTTGACACCCAAAGACTTATCACTCAAAGACTTTCCGAAGCGCCCGCTGCCTTGAGAGGTGACAGGCAAGGTCGGGTCGGGCTTTGGGATGTCGTGCGAGGGGCCAACGGCGCGGGCGTGAAGAGCCTTGGCACGCGAACCACGGAACGAACCACGGCGGGGCGAGCGCTCGTCGTCGTCGTGAGATTGACTAGGATCATATGGGCCGTCCCCTCGGGGCCTATCGTCACCGTCGTAGCGGGCGTGAAGGGCATGAAGAGCCTTGCCACGCGAAGGGCGGCCACGGTGGTTTTGACGCTCGTCGTCGTCGTCCCCATCCCAAAAAGTCGTGTCGGACTTTGGGGCACTGCGGGTTTGAAGAGCCCTAGCACGTGGCGGTAGGGCACTGTCGGGAGGAACAGGGACGGCGCGGGCCTGAAGGGCTCCCGAGTTCTCGGCAGTGCCTTTTGGCGCTGGCATGGCTGCAACGCCGGCCACGAGGGCCATAAGAAGGTACTTGGGAATCATTTTTTTTTTCTTCTAACAAAGACAAAGGGGGAAGAAAAATGAACGATAGAAAGGATCGAAACCGCGTAAAAAAAAAGGAAAATAAGGGGAAAAAAAGGAAAACAAAGACCAAAGACAAAAGCAAGCAAGAAAAAGACTGGATGATGGATGATGGATGGGAAAAGGAAGAGTTAACCCCTTCTAACTTCGGTGTAAACTGACAGTCTTATATAATTTTGAAAATCCAACTCGGGGAGCAAACTGCACCTAGCCCATGTCTACCTGTGCAGGCCTAACACATGGATGGGCCTGTCGCTCGGGTCGACCGACGACGTCGAGAAAACTTCGTGTCCTTACTCGCTCTCATTCTTTTGACAGCCTCACGTCAACAAATTCAAAATTTACCCGCCAGACATCATGCTACTCATAGTATCACGTATATTCTATCAAGCTCTAACCATACATACCATTTGGAATAATCTAGAAGGCATACGCCAGAGAGAAATGGCGCTATGTTATTTCACTCTCCCATAATTGTGAACACTATATGTGTATATTATCATGCACGGTAAGTTGACTTAAGTCATAGATTGAGGTATACCAAGCAAGTGACTCATGTATAAGCGCGCGCATTGCCAAATTAGTTAATAGTGCATGATTTTCTAGTCAACCTTTCGTGAGATCAGGCTACACGGGCGATCATATCTCCATGCCAAGAGTATACCTGCCATGGCGTTTCTTTTAAAAAAAGAAAAGCATTAGGAGACGACATATTAGTTCTTTGTATAGTCACCTTACTCTTGTCTAAAAATGATTAAGTTTTTTCTATTCGTCTGTTTCTTGGATGTACATGTTGAACTCGGCCCGTTGATCCTCTATAGACCTGCCATTCGCATAACGGTACCATTGGCCCCTCCTTGGCAAGTCTTCTTTTCAAAAGACATTGATCCCAGAAACCCTTTCGGAATTCTGGACCTAATACGGACGAATACACTGGTGAGCTTCGAGGAAGACGCTTATGTGAAATTGTAAGGGACAAGTGGCCATATTGATGTTTCTTTTAACTTGGTCATTTGACGCCAGCAGGCTCACTGCAGGGTTTACGGTTGAGGTATTAGCACGAGAAAAGTGTTATACTGAAAATTGAATTGAGTGTATTCATTCGTCCACGAAGATCACCAATGGTCAAATGCAAAAATCTGCACTTTAAATAACTTAAAAAAAGAAAAACATGATCCCCAACGCCCTTGCTTATTTTCTTTGCTTCTCGCAATGATGCAAACTCAAAAAGGACTTTAACAAAAAGATGTCAACAGATTTCTCCTGCAATTACTAGATGAAACATGTGCAGTGGAAGAGGGTATGAAGAAAGAGATAAAGGACCAGTGAAAAGAAAACTCAACACATTAATGGGGTGGCTAAGAAGACACAAAGAGAAGTGAAAATTTGAATTTAAAACACCTGGCGACCAGTCAGTACACAATGTTTTAAATCACTTGCCGACAGTGCTGGGAATTCCAGCAATGAACTGTGGTCCGAAGCCGGCCTTGTCCTTGTTCTCATCAGTTGCAAAGACGGCGTAGTCAATCTCGGAGCCCTTGATCAACGAGAGCTTGCCGCTGTCCTTGCACCGCTGGAAGGCGGCCACGCCGTTGCCGGCGTTCTGGTTCGTCCCGAAGAGTACGGCCTGGTCCTTATCGGCGCTGAGGCTGAACATACGGGGAACTGCTCCCTGCGAGTCCACGCTGTTGTCAAAAGTGAGGACCAGGTTATTGGCCTCGCCGGTAATGGCGGCCTTGAACTGAGTGATGGAGTCCCTGCCCTTCTGCTTCAGGTCGGGGTCGAAGCTGAGGCGGTTGGAAACGTAGACCGACTTGCCATCAGCGGCAACAGCAATCTCACCGGCGCCGGGGACGGCCTTGGAGTTGGGCTGCGACTTCTCACCAAAGGTGGAGATGAGCTGGATGGGCAGGACGGTGGGGACACCCTCTTTGTCCTTGTTGCCCGCGTTGCCGGTGTAGTTGAGCTTGTTGACAATGACAGTGTTCAGCATCTCGCAAACCAGCAGGTAGTGGGTAGCATTGCCAGTGGCCGGGTAAAAGGCTCCATGACGCGGACCGCAGCCGGGAGAGACCTTGATGGAGTCGGCAATTTTGAACTTGTCATCCTTGGAATCGACAATGGTGATGGTATCGAGACCGAGGTCGTTGACGAAGAAGAAACGGCCCGAATTGTCGAGAACCGACTGGTGAGCATGAGGGGCGTCCTGGCGGGCCTTGTTGGGGCCCAAAGTCGCGCCGGTCGAGTTAGTGGCAAGGGGCTTGCCCATTAACTCGGGCGATCCGTCTGCGCCCAGCTTCCAAACATCGACGGTGCCCTTGCCGAACGAAGCACCGACCATGCGGGTCTTGTCCTTGTTGAACTCGAGGTGAACGACACCGGCGCTGCCGTTGACGCTCTTGACGAACTTGATGTCGTTTGTGCTCGTATCAACGGTGAACAAGCTCAGCTCAACGCCATTCTCGTTCACGCTGTAGAGGAAGTTGGGCTCCTTGAATGCAAGCCATGTCGGGGCACCCTGGACAGGTAAAGATGCCGACTTGAGGATATTGAACTTGGCACCATCAAACTGAGCAATCGAGATCTTGTTGATGGAACCGCCGCCGATGATGACCTTTTGCTTTGTGGCAGTCACGTTGCTTGCCTGGCGGATGTGGAGAGGGCCTGCAACAGCGCCGCTAGCGGCAGCTGAGAGGAGGAGGCAGAGTGAAGTTGGTAGCATGACTATTTCAAGATGCTATGGTTGAAGGTTGGTATGTGTTGGAAGTTTTTTTAATGTCTTGTCGTCGTCGATAGAAGGTTGGTAGATTAGTAGTGGTGGAGTTTCTGTTTCCGAGTAAAGATCAACGACTTGATGAAGTCGCGATCAACTGCTTTTTATGTGATGTAATGTCAAAGCAAAGTTAACGAGTGGGCAGGCTGAAACAACGTGGTCAAAGAAAACGGCCGCTTGACTTCTTTATACCCAATGATTGAATCGGACGGTCGCAACCAAGGGTGACAAGGACGTGGACGAAAGAGTGAATGGAAGATGAAAAAGAATTCCAGGCGCCTACGACAAAGGATGAACCAGATCTGGAATCAGTCGGACTCAACCCCAGTCCCACTTCGAGGAAGACCCTTGCTGTGGCCAACAATAGTTTCCGAGACTGTCGAACAACAAATTCAAGTGGGGGGGACGGACGGGATGAGCCAAGGGCGGATGGATGCGCAGCAGTGTGGAGAATCTACTGTAAAGTAAAAGACAAAAGTTGATGGTGGTTGCATGAACAGTAATGATTGATTATTATCCCCTGCGTTGCCTGCGTCCCGTCAGCAGCGACAACTTACCGGTACTTGGTCGCAAGGGGCGAATGGTCAGTGTGGATCAGCGCCGCACGGAGCCCCAGCCCTAGCTATGGATGCCATCCGTACCTGAAGAATTATCCTGGAAGACCTTGTCATCCAATGTGTTGCTGCTATTATGTAGGATCTTCCCGAGCTTCTTTACTTGGCCCCCCGACTTGAGCGTTCAGTGCCCACGTAGCAGCGAACATCTGAAACGTGCTTGTGGAAAATTCAATCAAGGCCGGGCAGGGGACGAAGAGTCAAAATGAGTTTTTTTTTTCTTCTTTCTCTGCCATCGCAATAGTAGCAAAGTACTGGCCTACAATCAACTGTTGATTGTGATCAAAATGGTGACCAACTAACAACCGAAGCTTCCTGGCCAATTGGTTTTGTGGCGGCTGTTGGTGACTCCCGCGCTCCACTGGAACTTGGGTTAGTTGGTTCGTTTGCAGCGCTTCGCAGTGCACTAGCCGTCCTCTACCTGTCGTACAGTGCCGAGAAAGCCTTGAATCTCAATGCAGGGGCGGCAAGGGGTTTGAGTACAGTAAGTTCAAGCAACCAAGCCTTTGACAAACCAACGCAGTAAACCCAAGCCACACCCCTTGCCAGCAACGCTCCTCGTGTAGTTTTGGCGCTCGACCCACTGACTTGTTCTGATTCTTCAGTCCTTCCGTTGCCGCCGTGAGGTACGTCGCATTGGTGCCTGATCGTCCGTCCTTCTAGTTTGTCTGAAAACCTTTTTTTTTCTTTATTTTTTTTTTTTTTTTTTTTTTAGCATTGCTACCCCGTACAATACATGGTTTTAACCTTATCATGGTTCCGAGGCAACCTGATATACATAGTAATTTGTGGCAAGGGTGAAATTCTGGTGCAAAACATGGGTACCATTGTAGGTACGTACATACCAGTAGTACCTGGCCGCACACATACATTAACACCAATTGTAGTAAGTATTACCCAGTAAGGTAAAACGCCAGAATGGACCCGCTTGCCCTTTCAGGACCCTCTCCCTTGTCCTACCGGCCATCTTTGCCTGTTTGTCTGTGTCTTTCGTTTTCATTGCTCTTCCATATGCGGTGTTGGGTCTGCTGAAACAACGGGAACAGCAAAGCAATCGAACCTGAGCAAGAAAGAGAGATTTTTTTTTTTTTTTTTTTTTTGGTAGCTAACTTCCCAATCATCGTTCCCGATGGACGAAAAAATCCAAGATCCGACCCAGGCCGAAATGGACCTGGTGTAAAATCTCCGGAGCAAAAGATTGCGCATCTTAGGCACCAGCGCGAAAGAGAGCCCATTCAAAGTAAGCTTGAAACATTTAGTGGGGAGGTAGGCCTCTTTGCCCAACTGAGCCCTGTCTGGACGCGTGGGGGCTGTGGTGTCGAAACATGTGGCCTACCATGGTAAGTATGGGTATTTTTGTGCCAATGTGAGAGTTGAAGGAAGGGTAAGCAGCGAAGAATGAGAGCCAATCAAATGTCTTTCTGATGTGTTCACTGCCTCACTCCAAGACTTTTTTGTATTTTTTTTTGTTTTTCCAAGTTTAGACGAACTTTTTCTTATTCCCACATCCCATCCACTAACAAATCGCCGCGCCAACACCTCAATTGGAAACTGTCCGTTTGGCTGATCCAGCAAACGCCCATGGTCCAGTTGCCGATGCGGCAACTCATCAAGATGTGTAAGTCTGACTCCATTCGTGGGTAATGATGATCAGCACTTGTAATCCCGTTGGGCTGTGTGGATTATCACTGTACGAAATTGGTTAGCGATCATCGTCACTCAGCCTCGCCGTTTGTGACTGAACGGTATATCGGAGTTGACGGCTCGTTCTGGTACGCCCGCTATTTTCTTGGTCTTTCTTGGGTTGTCAATCAACTCGATTAAATTCAGGCCATGTCCTATCATAACATATGGGGATGTGTCGGCTGTCTTCACCAAACAGACGTAGACGAACACAAACAAAAGAAAGAAAATCAGAGAGGTATACCGACGCAGTGTGAGGTTTATCCGGTCAACCGATGAATCAAGTCTATAGGGCTGAACGATATGTACCCATCCCTTCCGATTTCTTCCCACCAACGCCATGCAATCCATAATGCAGTATGCTATACAAGTAGGGGTATCCGTCGTGTCCACCGTTCCGAAATGCATGAGACTCGTCGGGTTTGTTTTCCATAAAGGAACCGTACTGATAAACAGAGAACAAAAACAAGTAAAAAAAAAAAAAAAAAGAAAGAACATATAAGAAATTAGACCAGGATAAGCAGAGTTATAAGAGCCGGTTTGCTCTCTTGAAGAGATTAACCTCTCCGTCTCGATGTTTCCTTGAAGTCTGTTGTCAGCCGGGTCAGGTAGACAAAAAGGGTATTCTGCTAGTGGCTGCCGAGGTATGGTCACACATGAATGCCGACAGTTTGACAGCTGGTAACCAATAAGCAGCTAGACAAATATGCCAAGCCAGGCGGTTTTTGACTTGATCTCCGATGCACAGTCATCCACGGCACACAGCAGTTTAGTGCTGTCTTGGAGCTGCCTGAAGTGTGGTCCCGAGCCACCTTTGCGGCTGCTGGGCGTTGCTCTGCGCTCATAACAAACCCGGCAATAGACCTGCAGGGATATTTGTGTCAGTCTTGATTGATTTTGCGGGGACCTCGAGACAAAGGGAGAAAAAGGGAGGGAAAAAAAAACATACATGGCCACAAGCTTTGATCGCCATAAAGTGATGTTCAGCCCGATCCTTCTTGGTCCTAGGCTTCTTTGTAGGTGCAACCTCTGGTTCGTCACGGACCTCATCCGGGTCGTAGACGAGCTCCTCGTCACAGCCAGGACAAATCGCGACAACCTCTTCCCCCGTGTCACGAGTGAAACCGACAGGCGCGTCAGGAGGCGGCACATACGCAGGCTTTGGTCTGTTGGGCGTGTGGTCGTCCCAAAAGTTGGGAGGAAGGCCACCGTAATCAAGCTCGATCAACATATCCCTCTGACGATTCCCTTGTATGAGCTGGTTCAGTTCCAGGGTCCTCTCAAATTCTTGGTGAATATCTCTGATCTCTCGGAGGCGATGATTGCCTGCTGCACCAGCTGCCGCATCTCCCGGTGCGCCTGTGTTCCTACTCGCATTCCCACCGAGGCCAAGGAACATCCCAAGCACGCTCGTGACAGCGCCACTGGGTCTTCCCCAGAGCCATGGCCTGTTGGCAGGCGTTTCGAGCATGGATCCCCGAGTCGCGTGTCTACTTTGCTGCCCTGCAGCTGAGGCTGTGATAGACGGCACGTCGTCGTCCTCTGTCAAATCAATGTGCATTTGGGCTGGGATCGCAGAACGACCACGGCCGAAGCCGATGCTGGGGTCGCTGCGTGACAGAGATGGCGTACGTGCTAGGCCCGACTGCTGCCTCCTTGGGTTTCTTGGATGCTCTGATTGCTGACTCGGGTTGTTGACGACGTCAAGGAAGCCGACGTTCCTACGGGCGGGTATTCCATTCGGGTCTGGTACGACTCGGGGCAGTGTGAGAGGTGCCGGCGGCGGCGGCACGTTATCCGGCTCATCCGTCAAGTCGATAACGTCGACGGCCTGGGGTCGGTGGCGTGCTGCGTCTGACTGGCGGGCAAGATCTTGCATGGCATCGAGTTGCAGCCTTTGGCGTCGCCTTTCGTTCATGCTGGGCAAATCGCGAGCGCTTTCTCCTCTGGTCCGTCGAGGTCCTCTAAAATGTTCGTGACCAATTGTTTGATTATCGATGCCGTTGAAGTTTGCGGGACGGCGGCGGCGGGGCGGTACAGAACGACGGTCATTGTTGATGTGATCGGGAAGTGAGTCTAAAATCTCCAAATCGGAATCGTCGTCGGCCATTATGTGGTAGTTGAAGAGGCGGCGTGCGGCGGTCGACCAAAGAGTTGAAAGATGCGAATGGCATTCGTTCACGAGCCTCGAGCCGACGGGCTACTCCAAAACCAGCATGCACGGGGGGCTGGTTGCCTGGCCTGATAAAATAAAAAGTGTGGAGAGAAGATGGGAGAGTTTGGTGGGATTAGAATGGGGTGAAAATGGGCATTTGTCATTGGGATTCAAAATTTCGGCCGAGGGAGGCAAAAAGAAGCAGCAGCAGTTTATTGAGTTGGTGGTTTGTTTGTCCCGCGTTCTACGGCCCAGTCAGGGAGGGAGGCGTCAGTCGGAGTTGTGACCCACTTATAAAGTCCAATCACAATGTAAATCGGCCGCATCACTAGCGAATTTAGAACCCCTCGCCGGAAACTGAAGATGCGAGTTAACGTCAGTCGTCCTTGTACCACTCCGAGAAAAACGTGGCATGGATGGATGCTCTACGATAAGATGATCGGCTTAACTACGGCAAGGCAACCAACCTAACCTGCACCATCTCAAGAGAAAACTCTCGAACAAATTCAGCTATCTAGATCATCTAGAGTTACTCTCAGAGCTTGTCTTTGATTTGGACATATCGATAACAGCGACAACTCGTGTCCTCTTGTCGTCTCCTGAACCTTTAACTCTCACACTCAAATCAGTCGTCCCACTTTCATCTTCATAACTGTTCCTATCTTGGAAGGCAACTTTGTCTCTCCATTCCTGTTTTAGTTTCACCATTCATTCAATCACTCATGCACGATTGCGCAAATAAATAAATGCATGCATACATCCATAAATAAAATAAAAATGTCAGCCAACTGCATATCCAACTAAAAACTAAACTGTTATTATCAACCATACAGTTCCGGTCTCGTGACAAGACAGTTCAGCGCGGGCAAACGCTTCAGCAACTGCCCCAGGCCTCGATCTTCACGTTTATCCACAGCTTCAGAGTTGACCGACAGGGCTCCGTACATTTCTAGCTTCAAAGGACGCATACGGCTTCCTTTCTGGTAGTCATGGGATCCCGAGTCCGCTTCGGTTTGGGCGATACTCCATACCTGTGGTGGAACGACAACCGAGGCCAAAACAAGCTCGATTCTTTTTGTCTCACAAGACATTCGGTGGCAAAACGTCCAGCCGATCAGGCTTAGCTTCGCCGACTTTTGCGCGAGTACCTGGCTGAATTTATGCCGGACGCCGACGGGGAGTATGTGGTAGTTGCTGCGCAGCTTTCGATTTATATTCCCCATCAGGACCGTCATTTCGCCAATCTGGGAGCAGGCACGGTCCAGGCTGAGAATGATTGCCTCGAGTCGCTTCACTCTCATCTTGGTCGTCGTGCAGTGATCACGTGCGCTCACTGACGAGCCTGAGTGTGTGGAACGCATCGAAGCCTGCTCCGGCGTGTTGTATGTTGACTTTCCTTTGTCAGCATACCGCCGGCTGTTTCTGGTCTCTTCTGGCAAATGTTCACTTGCTGTGGACACCTCTCGGCTTATCGAAAGTCCACCATGAAACACTGCGGAAAAACGCGTCTCCAACGAGGTGGGAATGGTACCCGAGTCTTCTGTGTCTATGGCAATCGAGGATTTGTATGAACCCATCGTGGTTCCACCCCCACTGCCAGATCTCGAAGGTGCCGCTACTCTTTCTTCGTTGCTGGCACCGCCGGGACTGTTCTCCAAGATGGCTTTCCCTTGTTCCTCGTCTCCGCTGCACGCCTCGTGACCAGCCTCGGGTGAATCCTTTACCAACCATTGAGCGCAACAATCGATTTCCAATCCCAAAGGTTGAGTTCTTGTACAGAATTGATAGGTGGTCGATGTGCGATCCTGGTCTTTGGCTTTTTCAGAGCTGTCTACACTGTCCTTTTCTTTTTGTTCTTCAGTCAAAAAGCAGTTGAAGCCAGAATCCAGAAAGCCATCTACATGCATCATGCAGTATTTGACGACCTGGACATGATATGCCTCCACTGTCAAAGTCACTCAAGGTCAGTGTCTAAGCCATCTTAATCCTGATCCCTCAGAACAAACATACACAAGCTGGACTTATTTTGTCACTTACTCTGGTCAAGGGCCACTGCTAAGGGCGCTCGGTTGCTCTCGGGCAGTCGCGAATCGAAGCGCAAAAGCCTTGCCTTTGCCGCGAAATTGCACGACATTTCGTTCCACAACCCAAGTAGCACATCTCTGCGCTTGATCTGGTCTTGGCTCTCGCTTGTTTGCGTCCCCATGGCAGTGGCTTCTTGCTCGGCTACTTTTGTGTTTACGTCATGAAGTCTGATGTTTTCAAGGTGGTACAAGCCTTGCTGCTGCCCATAGTGCAAGCTGACGTCTGAAAATGAAGAGTAGCTTGAGCTACTGTCATACTCGAGCGCAGACTGTTGACCGTCTCCTCGCTCCCAGGCGCAGTCGTCTTCAGTAAGCCCATCAGTGTAGACAGCTTCGAGAGGCTGTCTCTCACCAGGACCCAGTCCTGCTCCGACCATCACGGTTTGGTCATTAACCTGTTTGGCACTTGAGTTCTTCCGCGCGGAGAGTTTAAATACTGTGCGTGGCCGAGAAGCAGTGGGGGCTGGTTCTAAATCACATGCTCCCGTCTGACGCCATGTCTCGCTGCTGTCGACTGTGTCAAGTGCAGGTCTTCTTGAGCTTTCTGGATGGATGTTTGCGTGATGCATTTTTGAAGATTTACACCAAGATCAGCGTATGTTTGGAAAGGATGTAAAATTATTGCAGGTAATGATGATGGAATCCTCGGGTGCTAGAGAACATTAGCAAGATTACGAAGTTGGGGGGTTGGAGTTATGACAGTCAATGACTGGAAACCCTTTATAACAAATTGCTTTTTTTTCCTGCTTGTGTCTGTACACTAAAGTGCGTGGCATGTGTGTCGCTACCTTTATACTTCTACTTTTCAATTGTTTGACTGCGTCTTATTGGTTCTGAGCAAGCAAGTTTGCCTCCTTTTTCACATGTACAGCAGGAAAGGCTCAAGGCCAGCTAGCTGCACCTACCAAACCTTGAAACAATCACAAATAGACTGAGTTAATCACAAGGCGGCAGTCGCTTTTTAGAATTAGTGATTTTTGAGCCCTAATCAAATTGTAATCGATGTCCAGAGCGTTACCGGCAGCTGACTTATGCCCAGCCTCTTGTATGTATACAATGAATTAGAATAAAAATAAAATAACTACACGCTACACAGTATGAATATCTGCAGGTTGCTGGAGCGACGTCACCCTTCCCAATCATACATCTTCCCCAGAATCCTTGCCAGATCTCCAGCGAGATAGCACCTGCTCTATCAGGTCCTCCACCTCGCGGTCGCCATGGTCGTAGATGGAGCTGTAAATCGCCGGCTCGTCCTCCAAGTAGAAGCCAAAGGGGTCAATATCTATCTCTCCGGGTACTTGCTCGTAGATTCCAGGGGCGCCATGCACCCCCTTTTTGCGATTCGATGCGACGGAGCCGTGGACCGTGCTATCGCTGCCGCTGTCGGACTTGACACTTGCGTTGGTTACCTTTAGCGCCGAGGTGTTCTTTTCGGCGGGGAACGTAGCCGCCGCCGCCTCGATGAGGTCCGAGGTGTCCATGCTGTCCAGGCTGTCCAGGCTGTCGAAAAGCATTGGCTCTTGGGGCAGGCTACGCGTGCTGTATATGCTGCTTGTGCTGGACGTGTCTACGTCGGTGGGCTGCTCCTTCCCCTCATCCTCATCCTCTTCCGGATCCTTGGCCTCGTTGTTGCAGGCGTCTTCTCCCAGGCGACTTTGAAACTGATGTATTTTCCCAAGGCACTGATCGCAGAAGTTGGGTGATATCAGGAGAGCGTTGTAGCTCAGTCGTCGCTTGAAATGAAACACACATTGCGGTCCTGGCCAGAGGTGACATCGGTCCTTGTCGAGGATGAAGGGACTGCCAGCGTGCCCGCAGGCTGTGTACTGAATGCTGACGAGACACATAATTTGGCCCTAATGTTTTTTGTTGATGTTTTCAAACTTTATGGTGTTCCTATATTGGCAAAATGTTAATCTATTAAGGGTAGTCTTGGCCCGGATGGGGATATATAATTGGTTATATAGTAGCTGAAGAGAAAGATTATTTCTTTTCAATCATTTGCGACTATCATATAGCATGATCCTTGGCTGTCAAAACTTTTTTTATCTGCTTCTTTTTTTATCAGCTGCAGTTCCGGTGAGCTGAACCATGCTCATTAACAGGGTAATTGCTGGCATTGATAAAGGGGGTAGACAAAGAGTCATACATAAAGCATGCAGAGCTGCAGTCGGTCAATGAAATAGCTGCATATTAAAGAGCCAAATTCTTTGTTGACGAACCAACAAGGTAATGCGTAGCAACAAATTCGGTCTAGAGATGTGTGTTGTTACTATGTGGTAAAAAAAAAAAAAAAAAAAAAAAAAAAATTGCACAATTGAATGCGCGGTCTGAGGGTAACAGAACACTCGATAAGGCCGAGTTGCAGGGAAAATAGCTCAAATTCAGAATTGGGTATATGTCTATTCTTATTCAATAAAGAGTCATTCGTCATAGTATCATATCGCCCTCCCTACAAATTTTCGGCCTCCAATATAGCCAAACTTTCGCCAATATCAAGATCACCATAATCTGTCTCTTGTGTTGATGACAGTAGTGGTTTTGGTCCTGGCGGAAGGCTTCTCAATGTCTGGCTGTTAAGAGGAGCCCCTCTTCCGCCGATCTCGATTTCTTCCTGACTAAGGGTGAAAATTAAGTCATTGGCAAATTCATCAAGCTCGTCTTGTTGTTCGACCACGCCTGCCGAATCAGGTATGTTTCTATTTATATCTCTGTGTGAACCAGTCGCTGTTCGTTCGGGATCAAGGGACGTCGCTGCCGGCAACGCTGTATCGGCGCGCAACTTTTGCTCTGCAGCCTGCTGCTTCTCTTTGGCGAGCAAGGCTCTGGCCTCTCGCTTTTTCGACTGCTCTTCTCGTTTGCGCTGTTCTGCCTCAAAAGTTCGCATACTCTCTAAAGTTGCCAGTCCTATGCGAATGTTGGTGCAACTAGATGTGAAGTACCGTGGCCGCCCTTGCGAGTCCGGAGCCTCCGAATCTGAAGAGCCGTTGGTAGCTCTGGGAGCCTTGTCGTCCGCCCCCGCCGATGGGATTGAAGATGGTTCCTGCTGGGCAGACTGTGATAGAGCAGATTGCTCTAGGGGTTGGGGCTGATCTGGCACATGCTGTCCACCTAGGGCGCCCGTGGGTTCTTGAGAGCGCACCACCGATATGAATTGCGAGTTGCGAGGCCGACTGTTCTTTGCCAAAGAAGTTTTGTGGTCGTGTGAATCAAAAAGGTCCTCAATGCTCATTTTGGGATCCCGGCGTGATTGGCTGGCCCTGGACTGCGAAAATAGAGCCGAGGGTCTAGTGGAAGATACTTCTTTGCTCTTGGTTAGCGATGTTGATACACTTGCTGACTTCGGATTCAACGGCGCTGATGTCAGTTTGTTATCGGCTTTCGCCGTTGTGTGTTGCCTGAGAAATCTTGGTGCTCCTGTATGGGCGACCTTTTTGGGAACACTGATAGTAGACTCCTCAACTTCCAGCACATCTTGCGTTGATAGCATGACGTCCTGAGTCGAGAGAAAATCCAGATCTGCTACAGCTGGCTGCTGCGCTTTCTGCTGCACTTTGGCCACTGACGGTAGATAATTCGATGGTCTATTTGTGTTGACGTGAGGTCTCACGTTTGTCTGGCCAACCCGAGTTTGTGGGCCATGCCCATGTGTCCAGCGAGGCACCGGGGGCGGCGCAAATTTTTGCTTTGGGTTTTTGAGACTGGGATCATTGGTTGGTGGTATTTTGGGAGTCGCATAGTCCTGAAAGGATCTCGACCGAGGGTTCATCGCAGTCAGATTATGATGCACGGGCTTTGGAGGAGGACCCATGAGTCCTGGCTTGGTGTTCTCATCGCCACAGAGCTCCCTTTCTTCCTGAGACGGAGTCGGCAATACATCCAGGAAGTAGGTTTCCAGAAAATTCTGAGTACTGCTTGGTGGCATAGGCTCTGGTTGTGCTTGCGGTTGTAGATATGGGCCTGTCGTGACTTTTGCTATTGGACTGGGGATTGGACATCCAGGCTTGGAGCTGGCCTGGGACTGCTTCACGGCAACGTCCCGAGGGACTTGCCCTAATGGTTTTCGGGATGGCGGAACTGGTGGTGGTGCCATCGATATTTGTTTGGCCTTGGGAACAGGTGCAGACGTGGAAGCCTTGTGGTTGATATTGCTAGCAGTCGAGAACTTCAGCTTTGAAGGTCTTGACTTTTCACGGACAGAAAATGCGGAATGACCCAGATTGGGCGTGGGCGGTACGCATGTCGTTTTATTGATTGATAGAGCAGCGGCAGCTGGTTTTACTGGGTGAGATGAATGCTCGACAGTTTCATCCATCGGAACAAGCAATGATGCTTTATTCTGAGGTGTCCTGTCGATACCTGCTATGTGTGCTCTATTCGGCAAAGTCGATTTGTCTTGAGACACAATCCGATCCTTGTTCGGCGAAGCCTTCATAGTAGGTTTAATACCAGTATCGGGGAGCAGAATAGTATCGACCACTGATTCGCTCGCCCGAGTAGGTTCCTTCAAGATCTCTGCGGCTTGTGATGTATGTTGTGGAGATGGCACTGAAATAGTTGCAGGCCCTGCAATGATGAGTTGAGCAGCCTCCTGGCAGTTTAGTAATCGCTCTGAATTGGAATCAAATTCCGGAGCTTTAGACGCTGAATGTAGTATCCTTTCAATACTTGGGCTGATTGATGAGGGATCGGCATGACCCTCCTCAACATCCAGTTCTTCAATGATACTCAGACGTGGTCGCTTATGAGTTCCGCTAGGAGATTTGGAATCATTACCCGCCTCATGGACTTCTTCCTCACCATCTTGTCTCGACTCTGGCATCGCCTGCTCTGGCTCTCTCTCACGCTTATTGCCCTTCCGGACGAACCTCGCAATGGTGTCCTGGCTGGGGCGTACGCTTACTAGCGGAAGACCCTGCTTCTTCTTCTGTTCTAGGACTGCCTGATCCTTGGCCTTTTTCCTCTCCCTGGCGGCGCGGGCCTTGGTGGCATTTTGCTCCTTTTCCAATTCCTTACGGATGCGCTCCTGCTCGGCGCGCTCCCATTCACGCTGTTCTGCCTTTGAGCGCTTCTGACCTCTTGTTCTCTCATTGTAACTCTTTCGAGCCTGTTTAGAGGTCATGATAGGCTGCCCTGGCAGGCTCTCAACCACTGGTGGCGCTCCATGGGTAAATGGATTTGGCGGGGCGTTGGGCAAGACCAAGAACGTGTTTTGTTTGAGTGGGGGCATGATCGCGGCCAGCGACGCATCATGTCATTTTTTATTTTGCCCCCATCAAATAAGCGATACGTAGGATGAAGTCATCAATTGAGGACAGAAAAGCAAATGAGTTGAATTGATTTGCAAGTGAGGTTAGATGATATTGTGCATTTGCACAATGTCGCGATGGAATCTTTGGCGATGACGACGCTACGACAAGAGTGAGTTGTGACGCGGTGGGGGTTAGTTACCTTGAGTGTCGCGAGGTCACGTGGTGGAAAGCAAACTGTGGGGGATCCATGTCTTAGCTTTCACCTCCAGGTGAGTACGTACGTGGTAGTGGCCCTGTCGATCGTCAGAGTGACGCTAGCTACTGCTCACCTATTGCATGTAGACCAATTACCCGATAGGGCAAGTACCTCCCAACACCCTACCCTACTGTACCCTAGCTAGGTACCTACCTACCGTACCTACCTTAAGGCATCTTGCTTATAGCCATAGCACGAGGTGCGATCTTGTGGTGTGCAGGCGCCTCCTCGATTGACGGGAGCAAGCGACTGGTTCAGGTTTCCATGCATTGGTTTCCATACATCCATCCTCATGGAAAGCTGACGTGCCGTCCACTCGACCAAGTTTTGCAACCATGGTGCAAAGAAAAGATAATATAACACGGCCTACTATAGACATCACTGCAAGTGTCACGAATATTTCGGCTCTTGTTTCGCGATCCATTCGTATGATTTTTTTGGCTCTCGTGGGAACAAAAAACCAGGGTCGAAATCTCCAAGGACAAGGCATGATTTGGGGATACGATGCGATTCAATCAAGGATAATCCATTTCTAACTTCGTAAATCTTGAATGCCTGCAACTCTAAACAAGGAACTTTGAAAATAATTGTACAGTGCGTAACCACCGAGTAAGGGTCTCGTTCTTCCCCCCTCTTTGCCCGGTAACCTCCATCGATCTATCAAAACAATAAACAAAAGAATCTTCAAAATAATGCATATTACAGTAGGAAAAACGACGAGGATAGAAATAAAAGGAAAAAAAAATACCAAGAAAAAGAATTCGTGCACACACATAAGACATAAACATAAACACTTTGCGGTCGGATCGCATTTCGGATGGCCAAACAATACCCGTACCTCTGCCTTGTACTGTATGTCTCCACCAGGGAGAACCATTCCCCTCTTGCGACGCCCTCTCGACCCAACCAACAACCATACCAACTCAACCCATGTTCAAAACAGGAAAAAAAAAATCACTGCTCCTTTTCTTCAAACCAAAGCCCCGACTTCTTTGCCTGGTTCTCCATATGAGCCAGGTGCATGTGCTGTACGGGACTTGGGGTGCTGGCCAAAACCTTCCTGGCGTAGTCCTCAAGCTCCACCGCAGGGTTGCACTCGACGTGGCGAATACCGGACCCGCCGCCGCCGCCGCTGCTCCTGCTGTTGTTGTCACGAGAGCTCAGGGGGCGGATCATATGCGCCGTAGCCGCCACCTTTTGCACGAGCGTGTCGAGGCTGTAGGTCAACGCCGGCGCCTGCGGCAGCGGCCACAGCCCGTTGGCGTCGAGCGCCTTGATGGTGGAGCCGAGCAGAGCGTTCTCGCAGTCGAGCCGGCACTCCTGCCGTGCCGCCGCGCTGGGCTCTTTGCAGTGTCGTCCGTTGGCGGTTGCTAGGTTGCGGTGCACCGCCGACAGCTTCTGCAGTATCTTTTCGGCTGCTTCGAAACGTACTGCTGCGATAGATTCTGTAGGTGCAAAAAAAGAAAACAAGTCAGTATCAAGTGTTTTGGGGGCAAAAAAAAACCCCTCCCTCACATATAAGTTCCATTAGTGATGCTGCCTGCTGTTAAATGTACTTACCCAGAATATCTGGGAGTCTAAGGTAGTCAAAAGACTCCAGGGGCTGAAAGTTGCCGTTGGTGCACCTGACCAGCAGCTGTCCGCATTTGTTGACCGGACATCCCAGAGCAAGTCTCTTTGCTTCGGACTCAAACATGAGATCGTCGCCCAGCACCCACGCAATCCAGAGTCTGTACGGGTGTCGCCGCGTCCGCTGCCGCGCGCACCACTGTTCCGACCACGGACGCAGCAGGTGTGCCATGTCGTACTTGTCGGTTAAGATGGCGATCTGGAACAGCTCGACAACCTCGACAGTATCGGGGACGTAGTTGAAGCTGCTGTGAATGATACCCATGAGCGTCCTAAAGGCCTTTGGATCGTCGTCGGGAAGCTCGATCGTCCAAGCGTCGTCGTCTATGCTCCCAGCCGGGGCCGGTCCTTCGTCAAATCCACCACAAAGTGGGCTGCTATTGTCTCCCGACCTGGTAGTCATGAAGCTTCGACCGGAGGCACTGCTTCCACTACTACTGCTACCGTTCCTGGAGCAGCAAGGCCTCGACTCACTGAAGGCACCAAACAGCATCGTCTTGAAGACGGGGCTCGCCCGTGCCAGAGTCCGGGAGCAGACGACGAAGCGCTGTGGGCTCACCTTGCCACCGCCGACGATGAGGTGCAGGTCGCCATCGCTGTCGAAGTTGATGACTTCGGGCTCATCATCCTCGGCGTCCTCGTCTAAACCCCCTTTACCGCCAGTCAGGGCTAGTGATGGCAGCACCGCGGATGTTGACTTGCTGTGTGGCCTCGGTCGTTGGGTTTGTCGGAAGGACTTGATCTGGACGGTGCCGTTGGTGGAGATATTTGACTTTGATCTCAGAGTCGGCGGTGGTGGTGCTGGCGTCGTCGTGGCCGCCGACGTTGTTGTGGTTGCCATGATATTATGTTTGTCCAAGGTAGTATTCGGCACAGTTTGGGACGGAACAGTAAAGGGGTTTCAATGAAGAACTGCAGCGCTTGATGCAAGATATCAATGTCTGAAAAGTTTCGTGAGTCGTTTAATGTGAGGTAAGCACCAAGGTGTTCCTGTTGGTTGTTTGTCGTACAGTACCCGATGGTAACAATGAAAGTAGGGGTCTGCTGGTCTTTTAAACGCAGTGTTTCCTTGTTATATGGATATGTTATAAGCAGTAGTAGTATTTGCATGTGCCAAGGCGGTTGTCTGCATCGCCAGCTTTTTTTTCTCTCTCCTTTACTTCGTCGGCCCGAGTGATGATGAAAGTGAACAAAACAAACAGGGACACAAACCACATCAAGCATTGTACAGTAAGGGAAGTTATCTCACAGTGACACCGGTACACGAAGGGGGAAGGCAAAGCTACCCAAGTAGGACAAGATCAACGGGGGTCATAATCGGCTGTTGTATATACGGGTCCCTCCTCTCGAACCATATTCCATCGAATCTTGAATTGCCTTCCATACTAAAATGGCATGGGGAGTATACGAAGGGGGAGAAGGGGAAAGGGAAAATTAGACAACCACAGAAAAAAAAACAAATTATCAGAACTGGTTCGATGAACCTTGGTCCTCATCCGTGGACTTCCTTGCTTCAGCCCAATAACATGTGGGGGGTTCCACAGTGTGTTTTTCACGGGATGCTGTGCCTTCTTGTGCCTCATAAAAGACGACCCCCCGGTACGATAATCAGCGGGTTGTTGCTGTTCGAGCGAGTCGTGCACCCACCCATGCCTGCCCAACGCCCATGACGCAATGAATGTCAGCCAAAGGATCGAGCGACAACGGGGGGTATGTAGTTTTTGGTATGCATTAGCTGCCCAGGGGTTCGACGATGGCAAGTGGCTTCACCGAGAAATATCAAACACTAAGTTTCTTGTATCACGGCGACTTTGTGTTACTATGTCGGCACCAAGTCGCATGGCCCAAGACGCGAATCACCTTTAGTGCTCTGTTTTCTTTTTCTTTTCTTTCCCACCAGAGGCCCGAGGTAAGTTCCTACAAACCGGTTTTAGCTACCCAAATAGATTTAGGTAGGTCCCTAGCAAAAGGGTGCAAGTAAGCCAGGGGGGCGCAGGCATGCCACGGAGGCAAAACAAAAGAAAAAAAAAATTGGCTTCACCCGCGGTATATCGTGATAATTCTCGGAGGGGCGAATATTGATTCGAATGTTGGTTGTTGGGACTGAATTGGGGATTTGGGTGGATATTCCGGGAGAGGGGGAAGGCGGTAAAAGCAGGGTCTGCACGCCAAAATCAGGGTCTGAAAGGGGTCCTCATCTTGACCTTGGCTATTCCTTTTTCTTCATTTCTTTCCCGTTTCGTCTAGTTACCACACACACCGATTATTAATATTATTACCGTATACTAATCGTGTTGTTCGACTCATCTCAATTGGGACCGGCCAAGATCACGCGCCCCGGCTTTCCAAGTATCTTTTTTTTTTTTTTTTTTTTTTTTTTTTTTTTTTTTTTTTTTTTTTACCTCGCGCCCCTAAAACCTAAAAGCCGGTTTTCTATGCGGCAGTTTGGTGAGCAACCTAGTTTCGTTGTGTTTCGGAGCCCAAGCTTTTCCTGCAAGAAGCCATATTGTATTTTTTATTTATTTATTTTCTTCTTTATTTTTCATTCTTTAATTTTTATTTCGCTCTCTCTCTCTCTTGTCCGAGCCACGAGAAAAAGTCTATCGTAGGGTGCCCTGAAGTTGCCATCTCTAGGGTCCCAACTTTTCTCGAGTGCTAGTGCTCCTGCTCCATTAAGCACTGGTATACTGATAGGTACTTGGAAATGTTGAATTGTTAAGGCAAGTAAGGTAGATAGATAGATACCATGCAAAAAGCTTCCTCCAGCAAGCGCTACGTGATGACGATGAAATCCTTTCGTAGCACATCGACCGTAAGCCTCCACTCTGTCATCCATACTGAGGGGAGCCATGGTTTGCCGGTGGACCTTTGCCGGTCGGGCAGCACACTCCGTCAGCTGAAGAAATGAGAGTAAATATGGACAAAGTAATAACAAAATAATAAACACATTGATTGAAAAGTTGCAAGATCGTGAGGCACATGTACTACGTACTTTGTACTGTTCGCGGGATATCGTTGCATTCAAACTTGACTCATTAAACTGAAGTTCTTCTGGAACATAAAGAACGTCCTGAAGCATGCCTGAGCCCCGAAATTAACTTTCATCCTAAAACAATGCATAATTGTCATGTGCGCTTGCATATATCCCCGCGGATAGAGAGAACGCATAGTAAAAGACAACGCAAATACGGTGTAAACGGAGTAAGACTATAAAAAAAACAAAACAACACAAACAAAAAACAAAGAGTCAAGCATAAACATCGTTGGACTTGTTTGGATCAGCATAACACTGTATAAAGTACTGACTAATCAATTTCCCACGGAATACCATATAAACCCGGCCTAGCGGCACACCCACCTGTCACAACGGCGATTCGGAGAATTTGCGTTGTATTGTACATCTTGACTGCTTTTGTTTCTCCGCCTGCTGGTCTCGTGTACTTTAACCTATACGCGTGGGGCCACATGGATAAGATGTACAGTATACAACTAACGAAATAAATGATCGACGATCCCAACGACAGAGCTGAAAAGGTGGAAAAGGGTGGGAAAAGGTGGGGAAACCCAGCTTAGCGTTGACCGCACGCCTAAGCCATATGAGGTCTAGCTCTTCTTGGGACGAGCCCAAGCATTGGATATAAATCCAGGGTTCTGGAAATCTTCTTGTCCGCGCGAGCTGACGACGATTTTGTGCACGCTCGTGGTTGCGCGAGACCAAAAACGGCAACCAAGCAACGGTGAGGCGCGATTAATACTCTACCACTCAACCGTTGGTAGTGGAAGATTGGTTCTCAGGAGGAACAAAATAGAGACAAAAAAAAATCCCCCAGCAGTCGTGTCATTTCGTCATGGGCTTCAGTGAATTTTTGACCAAAAGAAAAAAAGAATACCCGATGGATTTTTACAGTCGATTATTCTTGTGTGTTGATTGTCTTGCATCCGCAATTTCGGGTCAAGCCGGGCCTCTACTTCCTTTGCACGGCGATGCTATGTCGTCACATAACATCATAATACTGCGCTGATCATGAGCTGGCTGCCTACGTGTTTGGTTTTTGATTTCTCCCAAGAGCTTCATGGACATTCGATTTTCCATCAAAGCGAACAGGAAGAGCGTCAAAACAGCCTTGGCTTTGCTCAGTGTAGACGTCGTCCCGTAACCGGATGACGGAGGCCTAGAAGGGCAGAGATATTCTAATTCTAGTTTCTAGTCTAGAATCTTCCCATCTGGTGATTGTCGTAACGGGTTGTCGATGCTTTACCAATTCCGTCTTGAACCGCCTGCTTATCATCTCCTGAGCTTTGTGTTTATGGTCTGGATGAGATATTTACAACGTGGCCGGCTATGTCGGACGATCTGGAGCCATACAGTGTGGCAAGGCAAGATCGGGCCGTGGTTTCCTCGGAGTGGCTGCCGAGAAAATGATGGGACGAGTGGTAACGAGAGTGACACAGGCTTACCATCCTGAACTTAGTGACTTCCAGTAGGGTTGCTCCTGTTTTTCGTTCGCGCGAGGTACAAATAACTCTGACCATATTTTTCCGATATAAGTGGTCTGGTGTGCATCTAAGGGTGAGGGCTCGACTCGAGGTTGTCGTGTTGCAAACAGACCAGGGGGGATCTAAAATCAGATTAACGAAAGCTGTTGCAGGTTTATTGTTGGTTACACTGGATCAAGGCTGACAACCCCTAGTGCGAATGGGTGGGAACCCGGAGGAGCAGCTTGGAGGATGGTTCGCTCCAGCATCCAGCTCCTTTCTACTACCATTAGGGTGGTAGAGAAGGGTAACAGAGAAGAGCAACGCTGCCCTTTCTAAGCTTTACAATCTTGAGTAAGTCGATATGGTCTCAAAACCGAACTGCAAACACTACACGACGGTGTTACTGTTGCCAAATCTCCGGCAATAGCTACCCTGCTTGCGATTACGTCTGTCTCCTGGTCGAAAGTTCAGGACCACAGCCATCTGAACTCCTTGACTGCTTTATGGTTTTTACCCCACGTTTCTTGTTCCCTGAGTTTAGGCACTCTTTTTGCCGTTGAATCATGTTTATTGCACAGTTTCGATGGACTCATGCTGTAGCCTTGCCACCGAAGCTTAGCCCTGAAGAAGGTCACAAATACAGACCTTACTTTCGCCTCATATTAAGCACCAAACTGACCAGTGATATCGTGTATGCTGCGGCAGAACCGAGGAAATCTTACCGACTTTTGCACAGCTTTGTTCTATTATCCTCTGGAGGCTGTCACGATCAGTTAGCTTGCCGAAACTTTGAGCTTTACCTAGCGAATTCACAGGAAGTAGTATGCGGGTGACACATCACTCTGTGTCCATTACAAAGGTGTCCATTTGCAACGATTAATTCTGCTGTGAATGCCCCAAGAATCAAGAGATAAATCACCCACAAAATGTACGATGAGAAGTAGGTATAGTTTTGGTACCCGTTGGGGACGTTTTGTCGCTGTACACTTGCAAGTGTACAGTAAAACCCGGAGGCAAGCACGATATTGCCGAGATCCGGGCAAGGTTACAACCGCTACCCCTCTGGAGTTTGCGTAGCTTATGGAGAGGCGCCCCATTCGAGTCTTTGCGAAGACGTCTTCCATCGATCGTCATGGTGTCAAACTAGGTGTCCACCATTGCCAAGTCGGAAGACGGATATCAAAAATTGGCTGCAGGCTATGAGCTGTCATCACCCGTCCGAAATGGCATAGTTTGTACGTAGTGTCGAGCCAAATCACTTTGCGTCAGGGTTTCGCCCCGGTCCTTGAAGTGGCATTTACGTAGTGCTTGAACAGAGGTCGAGAATCTGGGCTGTTGCTTCGTCAGGCCCAGGGCGTGTGGTAAATGCAACTCAGCGTCGGATGAGAGTCACATTTGGTGACCAGGCCAGTCCCACTCCCCAGAAGCTCACGATCCGTCATACTACTACGTTGTAGAAGGGTGGCAAGAACCAGACAATTCATACTTTAGGTCAGATGCAACCCACACAAACGCATCCAAACCTTCTCGATTTTCTGTGGACAACCACAAGTCTGGGTCAGAGTTGATTTCTATGGAAGGAACAGCAGAGCCCAGCAATGGAAACAAGAGTTTATTGTCTCATCCTGGCGTTGTATGCCGTCCTTCGAATGTTACAGCAACCCAAACCCAATGGCGACGGTGAACTCTGTAGATTAAGTGCGGATCCTGTTTGCAATGGAAGGAGGAGGTCTAGACCAATGTAGAAGACGATACTATATGGGGTCTGCTCATGATCCGTTACACATCAAATCCCGTGTAGCTTCCCAGTGCAGATGGCATCATGAGAGGTGTGCAAGTATATAAACTTTTGATTATCAGGGAAGCTGGGCAGTGACAAGGATTCAAGTCGTCCACTAGTAGGTGTTCTGCGGCATAGTTTTCATATCGCCTTGCGATTGGATACCTAGATGACTTCTTCGTACGCTCAGAGTATTTACGTCAGCGAAGAAAAAAGGAGGCAAAGACGATCGAGAACAAAACTGTCCCAGACTATCTGTCGCCAGTGATCGACTTCAAGCGTGAACCTTGTGTATCATTCAAGACTTGGCGCTTTGTTTAAGTCAAGGGCCATTGACGTCTGGCGGAAGGATGAGCGAAGAAAGATCACAAAACGTCACTTGAGAAATGACCATCAAGCCGAAGACCGAGTGTATCACATAGAAAACGTGGGCATCTTTGTGTCCTTCAGACCTGATCATGTTGCATAGTAGCTATCTCATGGCTTTAGGTTAGCTCGCTCGCTCCTGGAGAAAATGGCGAAGAAAAGAAAAGTAACAGAAAAGAGAAGAGAAAAAGTTCCAGCCGCGCTACTTTTAGCTGCATGCTACCTGGTACTAACAGCATAATTATATGACATGATAGGGCAAGCGGGAACTCAAAAGCATGGGAGAAGGGCAATTAAGCATACTGAAGCATTTAGTGTAGAAAAACCGATGACGGCTCATGTTTCCTAGTTCGTTAGAGTGTTAGGTGAAGTGAAATATAAGGCATTAGGATAGCAAAGGTGTCTGAATACCAAAATATTCACACAGCACAAGCCAGCTTATCAGCACGTGACTGTGCATCTTTTTTGTAAAGTGGATCAAGAAAGCAGGCGCGTTCTTGTTTCTCAAAGACGCGCGCACGGACCTGACGAATAGAGCTCAAGATTGACCCAGAGCAGCAACTGCATCCCAAAGACAGGGTTGACCACCAATTCCTTCATCAACCCAATTCCCATCGACAAGCAGCCAAAGATGCTCTGTTCCAGTGAGTTTTTCGATGTAGACATAACCTCTTAGATGCGATCATGAAAAAGACACTAACAAGATTGCTGCAGTCTCTGGCGAAGCTCCCCAGGAGCCCGTTGTCTCGACGAAGTCGGGTAAGTCGCGTTCACGTCGCAGCAGGAATTGATCAACAAAAGTCCGACAAACCGACTGACGCTGCATTAATATCAGGCAACGTCTACGAAAAGCGCCTCATCGAAAAGTACATCGACGAGCATGGCAAGGAGCCCGGTAGCGACACAGACCTTGATAAGGAGGACCTTTTACCCATACAAACCTCGCGTGTGGTTCGCCCAAGGCCTGCTGCTCTCACCTCAATCCCTGCTCTTCTCTCGACTTTCCAGAATGAATGGGACTCACTCGCCCTTGAGACATACAACTTGCAACAACAGTTGCAGCGCACACGAGAGGAGCTTGCGAATGCCCTCTACCAACATGACGCTGCGATCCGCGTTATAGCCCGTCTCACCAAGGAGCGCAACGAGGCGCGCGATGCCTTGGCCAAAGTGACAGTTTCTGCGCCAGCCCCTGCTGCCGCAAATGCCGGGGACTCGGCCATGGCGATAGATTCGGAGCTCCCACAAGATGTCGCGGAGCACGTGGACGAGACGGCGCAAATGTCAGCCGCCCTGCGCAAAATCCGTGCGCTTCTTCGGCTGGTCCTTATTTGCTCTTTGCTGACCCAATATCGGTGTTTTATAGGCTTTCAAAGTCACGAAAGAAGCGCCCGACGCCCCCAACATGGGCCTCACCGGAGGATATTTCTTCATTGGAAAAAGTAGCGTCGGATTCTCTGCACCCTCTAACGCAGGCGACGTCACTCGGCGTCGACGGTGGCTATGCAGCTGTAGGAGGCTTCTCTGGGGACTTGGCCGTTTATTCCCTCGAGGCAGCGAAGTTGGAGCGTACTCTCAATGTCGGAGAGCCCGTCACAGCCGTCCTCTGGACCGGCACCAAGGTCATACTCGGAACTACTAAGGGCGCTGTCAAGGTATATGACAGTGGCAGCGAGGTCGCTTCTTTTTCAGAACATGCTGGAGGAGTCACTGGGCTGGCATTGCACCCTGGAAGCGATATTGTTGCCTCGGTAGGTGCCGACAGGGGAGTTGTGCTGTACCAGCTGAGCACACTCAAGAAGGTTTTCCAGACACGGACCGACGCATGTGAGTCTATTATCTACTACGAAAAGATTGAAGCAAGCCCAGCAGCTAACGTCGCTATTTTATCTTCACCGTCAGCTCTTACCATGTGCGCCTTCCACCCGGATGGCGCTCTTGTCGCTGCTGGAACGACGTCGGGGGATATCAAGCTATTCCACACAAAAACTTTGCAGGAGGCTGCTTCTTTCTCTCTCGGCGCTCCTGTACAGGCTGTAGCATTTTCAGAAAATGGTTACTGGTTCGCTGCCGTGGCCAAGGCACAGACCGCAGTTACTATCATGGACCTTCGCAAGTCCGGCGATGCAGCCAAGGTCAAGACGCTGGACGTTGGAACGGGTGTTCTCGCTGCCCTTGCTTGGGACTACACTGGCCGGTTCCTTGCCGCTGCTGGCGCCTCGGGTGTTTCAGTGCAAGGATATAACAAGAGCTCCAAGGCATGGACCTCATTGTTGCAGAAAGGAGACGCTGCGGGCGCTGTTGCTCTTGCTTGGGGCCCTGATGCCAAGAAGCTGGTGGCCGTCAAGCCTGATGGGGTCCTCGAAATGTTGGGAGTTCCCAGCGCTGCTGAGGAAGAAGCTCCTGCGGCGGAGGCGTAGAGTGCGAAGCCGTGGAAGGGGAAGGGGAAGGCTGTGGAGGAAACAGGCCCGAGATCGTCAGTAGGACCGATACTTGAGGACAGGCCTATGAACAATCAAGTAAATTTGAAAGATTGGGCCGAAGGACTTGCGGTTATCTTGGAAAAGGCCGCAGATGCGAAGCCTGCGAGCCAAACATTTCAAGGTTATGGGACGGCACATATGTTGATAGGAGAAATGTTGAAAGCAGAAACACCACCTCCGGCACCGGCACCTGAGCGTCATCCCTTACCGGGATCGAGGCCAAGTCCATCAAGGAGCCGAGATTCCTCGAGCACGACTTCGTCGCCCGGTTTGTGCTCGAAGTGGCCCGACCTATCGCGACCACGATCTAATCCATTTAGTTCTAAAGCTCTATTTGTTGTATCGCCGCAGTCAGGCACACTGGTTCCCAGGCACATGATGGCTCTAGAAAGCTCACAAACCCAGCCCAACAATCGCGAGCAGAATCAGAGTGAGGACCAGCCTCACGACAACGTGGACTACCTCGATGACGATGACCTGTACAGCGACCTAGACGACGAGTGGTTTGGGGAACTCGACGAGAAGCGCCCTCAGGCTACGTCTCCGCCTTCGTCTGACCCAGCCGAGCGACCATTGCGATCGCCACAGGAAGCTTACCCGGACTTTTTTGGGTCATCACCCCCAGCTCTAGATGGCCTGGTGGATCCTGTTACGTCTTTTTTGCTGGCTTCGACCACAGGGTAAACGTCCCGGCTTTCCACTTGACCAGACTAAGGATACAATACGCAATCCAAGCTTGGTAGGGAGCATTTTATTACAAACCAAAAAGCGTGCCTGTTTTTTTTTTTTTTTTTTCTTTTTTTTTTTCAATATAGTCGATCGGTTGGGTAATTCTTTCTGTTGTCCTGTTCATGTTCCTGTTTCTAAGTTATCCTTTCAATCAACGCTTGGTAGTGTATTATATTCTCTGTTGATAGCACCAGCAGCACATTCAGTAAAGGCGGCAAAGTCGTTATCATATAAAAGGGGTAAAAGAGAAAAGTTATAATTTTTTTTTCTTTTTCTGTCATTTTTACGTGTTCTCGTTCATACATCAAGGTGCAGCCTTTCTCTTTTCCCCCCTCTTGCCCTCGTTCTCCTCTCTCAGTAACGCCTCCCTCCGCCCGGAACTCGTCAGATCCAGGTATGGCGCCTCACCCAACGACGCGACGCGGTCCCCAGCACGGGCGTCGTCGTAATCGTACGTGGCGCAGTGCCACGTGCTCCGGTTGTCCCAGATGGCGAGGTCGTTCTTGCGCCACTTGAAGCGCACCTGGGCGTCGTGGTTCTGCGTCACCAGGTTGAAGAGGTAAGGGAGGAGGAGGTCGGACTCGTCGCGCGTCACGCCGTTGATGCGCTTGGTGAAGCCGCGGTTGACATAGACGGACTTCCAACCCGTGACGGCTGTATTTTGTTTGCAGATGGGTTAGTAACCTAATTTCCTTTTTTTTTTTTTTCTTTCCATAAAAAAAATGAAAAATCTTAAAAAAAGCAGAAACCACTCTAAGAACCGTGGGAACAAGTTTTGCTTACGGTTCGTCCTAATGACAGGGTGCACAGCCTTGAGGCCCTTGCCTTGGTTCAAGGGGCTGCCCCTGATGCCCTCACGCAGGGGGTTGCCCAGCCTCTCGGCCTCGTCGAGAAAGAAGGTGGCGTCGTGGGTGGCCGTCAGGCCCTCGAGCATCTTTTGCATGGCGGGGCTGAGGCGGTCGTAAACCTCATAGCCCGAGGCCCAGAGGGTGTCGCCTCCGGTCGGGGGCAGGGTGTGGATCTTGAGCATGGCGTAGTCGGACGGCACCGGCTCGAACGAGATGTCGGTGTGCCAGGCGGCAGAGGCCAGGCGCGACACGTCGGAGAGCATGTGGGTCAGGCCGCCGCCCTTCTTTTGCTTCTCGGACGAGATGACGGAGATCTGGTCGCCCAGCTCGGAGCCCTCCTCCGTCAGGGGGTGGACGTGCAGGCCTGATGATTCGGGCTGAGGGAGCCGGCTACTGTTAGTGTTTGATGGGGAGGCCTATCGGAAGGGCACCTGGGGGGGTGGTGGTCACATACGCAACCGGCCAGGTCTGTCAACCTCAGCATAAAGTCCTTCATCTCTGTTGGGGTGACATCCTGCTCCCTCAGGAACACCACACCCCTGCGTGATACTGTTATTTCTTGTTAGCTAACCGAGCTTGGCGTGCATGGGCGAAGTTTGCTCAACAACACTCACTCGTGACGGCAAGGTCTCTTATAACATGGTCTTCGGCCTTGAGCAAGTCCCGAATCTGCAGGCCTTCAAATTCCGTGCCGATAACAGGAGTCACGTCGGCCTGCTTGTACTGGTCGAGGCTGCCCGAGTATACAATCGGCTGTGTACGTCTAGTCCGGGCGACAGCATTCCCGCCAAAAATGTTGGAGTCCGCTACCAGCTCGGTAGGGGGAATGTTTATTGAGGGCATTGTGGAGGGAAAGGTTTCTGGCTTGATCAGTCAGAACTTATGTTAATATACAAAGATCTTGTCGTCCGTGATGAGATTTGTTGCTAACAAGGAGGGGAGTGACGTAGGTTCAGTGAAACAAAAAAAGGTAATGATACAAGAAAAACACTTTATTTATTATGGCTCGGGAATGTAAGACTAAGTGCCAACCAATGCACCTCGGAATACTGGCGTCACAAGGTATCTATATCAAGCCAAGTGAGGGGCCGCGATCGGGAACTGCGAACTGCGACGATGGCTTAGCGTCCCACACAAGGGAAACCTGGCTCATGATTCGATCATGTTTGGAGAAGTTATTATCCTCCCAAAAAAAATGGGGGAGAGTAGGAGGGCGGAGTGGCGCCCGGAAAGCATCGGAGGTGATTTGTTTTGTCAGCCGGAATGCGGCGGATTAGGGGTAATTGTCAGAGTCTATTGGCTTGAAATCAAGCAAAGCAAGCCATTGGTCTCCTTCACTTTCATACACACTAAGCTTCACGAAAAAAAAAAAAAAAAAAAGGTGGTGAAGTTGGAGTTTGTGGAGTTTGTCGGCACAGAAAATGGTGGGTCGTTTAAAGTCGAGACCATCAGGCAGCGGAGAAAAAGTCGGAGTTTTCCTCTTGCGTCAACGCCGCCAAAATGAAGACATGCCGGCCAAGTGTCCGTTGAAAGACATAGACCCGTCGCACATGCTACCACCCCCGCAAAAATCCCCTAACCCAACCGTCAGCTGTGCGGGGGTCTTGCTTGACAAAGAAAGCCCTTAGCCTGGCCACCTTGGGGGGCAAGACCAGGACCAGGGGGGTGTCAGTCCCAATCCGGTAGATTACATGGATGTCAGTTTCTAGGCCGCATGGATACAGAAGACGCTGAAAATGAAATGAGTACGGCCAGTGACGCGGTTGAGATAACATGATTTAACACGAACCTGAGTGGCCCCTTGTTCGTGTCGCTAAAAAAATAAGGAAGACGTGATTTATCAAGTCGTTTTTGAGATGGCTTGACCTGCTACGGATACAAATAAAAAGGTCGCCGCCATCTCTCCTTGTTGAGGAAGTCCTAAACCGACTTCTTGACTTGAACAGGCACTTCTTTTTTTTTTTGCATACTCAAACAGCTAGCTGTTCAAGTGCTGAACGCAAACGGGACCACAGTTCCATCACCATCTGAATCCCACTAGGCGGATATTGTGTGTGCACTGTCAGGAACCATGGCTGCCGACCTTGATCAGAAAGTGGCCTCCGAAGGCCCGACCGTCAACGGTGACGACAAGCTGTCCTCTCCACCGTCGATCGAACAAGCTCAAGTCGTCAACGTCGGACGTGAGAATCTCGGTGAGGTTCTCCCACCCCACGAGTCCTATGAGGGTCGTCACCGCTTTGACCCGACGGCAACATGGACCAAGCAGGAAGAGCGCAGGGTGGTGCGCAAGACCGACATGTATCTCCTCTCGTGGCTCTGCGTCATGTTCTTCGGTCTGCAGCTCGACCGCGGAAACCTGTCCAACGCGCTGGCCGACGGCTTCCTCGCCGACATGGGTCTGACCACGGACGACTACAACAACGGCACCACCATTCAGATCATCTTCTTCCTAGCGGCCGAGTTCCCCGTTCAACTGGCGGCCAAGAGGTACGGCTTCAAGTACATCCTGCCCAGCCTGATGATGGCATGGGGAACCGTTTCCTGGGCCCAGGCCTGGCAGCACGACCGCGCGAGCTTCCTCATCTGCAGGGCCCTGATCGGACTCTGCGAGGGTGGCTTCATCCCCGCCACCATTCTCTTCTCGACCTACTTTTACACTTCCAAGGAGCTGGCGGTGCGTCTTGCTGCTTTTTGGTCGACGCTCAATGTTGCCCGCGTCATCTCGGCTCTGCTCGCCGCCGGTATCTTACAGATGCGTGGTGTTGGTGGACATCCCGGTTGGTTTTGGCTCTTTCTGCTCGAGGGGCTTTTGACATGTCTTATTGCTGGCATTGTGAGTATTTATTTTATTCTATTTTCTTGTTCTTCATCTGTTTCTTCTTTAAACATCTCTACACATCTTTTCTACTCAAAAGAAAACACTAACAACGCCCCCCCTTTTTTTGTGCTAGTCTTTTGTCTATCTCCCCTTTTCACCTACTTCAACCAAGGGAGGTCTTTGGCGTAAACCGTGGTATACCGAGCGCGAAGAGGTCATCATGGTCAACCGTATCCTCCGCGACGATCCGGCAAAGGGCCGAACAGCACTGAAGGAGGCGATCAAGTGGAAGGACGTCCTCGACGCCTGGAAGGACCCCTCGGTCTGGGGACTCTACTTTATGGGTCTGGTCGCCTACATCCCCGCCACTCCGGTCCAGGCGTACCTTACGTACCAGCTCCGACAGCTCGGGTACTCGACCTTTGACTCCAACATGCTCACGATTCCGTCGGCGGCGCTCCAAATCATCACGATGCTGGCGCTGGCCTACAGCAGCGACTACTTCAACGAGCGGACCTTCCACTGCTTCTTCGGCGAGGCGTGGATCCTGCCGCTGCTGGCCGGCATGCTGGCGATACCGGACGGCGGGCGGCCGTGGGAGCGCTTCTCGCTCGTGACGCTCATCTCGGGCTACCCTTACTTCCACCCCATCATCTCGTCGTGGATCTCGGAGAACACCTTCGACGTCAAGAAGAGGGCCGTAACGGCGGCGACGTACAACGTCGTGGTGCAGGTGGGCTCCATCACGGGCTCGCAGATCTACAGAACCTACGACGCCCCTTACTACAAGCGCGGCAACGCCGTGCTCATCTCCATCTGCGCCCTCAGCCTAGTCACCCTGCTGGTGCAGAGGACGGTGCTCAGGACGCTCAACAAGCGCAAGGAGACCAAGTGGGCCGCCATGTCCGAGTCCGAGCGTGTCGCCTACCAGAACGACACAGAGGCGAGGGAGAAGGACGGTAACAGGCGTCTGGACTTTCGATTTGTTTACTAAAGGGGGTGTTTGCATAAAAAAATAAAATAAAATAAAAAAACTGTGGACCTCTTCTGATTACTATCTATCTACCTATCTATGTAGTATTAGTCTAGTTTGAATTTGGGCTGAGGTTTTTCTGTCAAAAACACCCAAATAGATTTGTTGGTCATGGACATACATATTTGTGTTGTCTAGGCCAATAAGCCAGTACTAAAGTATATCCAACAAACAAAATCCCCCCCACCTGCACAAAAAAAAACCCACATCCCTCT
This sequence comes from Pyricularia grisea, assembly GCF_004355905.1. Taxonomy (NCBI): domain Eukaryota; kingdom Fungi; phylum Ascomycota; class Sordariomycetes; order Magnaporthales; family Pyriculariaceae; genus Pyricularia; species Pyricularia grisea. The sequence goes on from NW_022156720.1 coordinate 2,173,891, forward strand.
CAATCGAGTCGCCAATTCTTGCGCTAGTGAATGATGTGATAGTGGGACCAAATGGCGTCTCGGCGCGATCGCGGGTCCCCATGGGGCCGTAGATGTGGGAACGGGTTGGAGGGTGCTTTGAAGACGTGCCAATGTTTGTGGGTTTTGTTTTGTGCGTTGGTTATTACCGAGGTTCTCTCTATCTCTGCTTGGATTTCTATGTAACAAAGTACACGTTGTTTGTAAAAAAAAGAAACCGACCTCGATCCATTTTCTAACAGGGCACTGGGAAGAAAACCCACACAGATTGGTACCTGCTGTAAAAAGTTCTGACACTTATCGTTGCATCATTCATGTCTGCCGGGTTTTCTTTTACAAAGATGAATGGTTGGCCACATTTTAGGAATGGTTTCTGACATTGTGGATAAGCAAGTGTCTGCTCCCAGCTACCTGGTTACCGGGTAACATTTGCATGGAAGTATGCGTGTTGCTTGCTCATATTACTGTTGCAAAAGAAGTCATCTAGAAATGACAATAGGAGTTAGGGAGACAAGACTACCTTATATCTTCTAAACAGTTGGGATGTCAGATTGGACAACTGCTTTGTTTTCTTGTAGTATGCCAGCCCAGTGTTTTTTTTTTTTTTTTTTTTTTTTTTTTTTTTTTTTTTTTTTTTTTTTTTTTTTTTTTTTTGTTCTTTTTCTTTATTATGTGATCCAACTTGTAACCAAGGAACAGGTCAGCAAAGCAGTATGTAAAATCGAAGAAAAACCTCAATTTCTATACTGTCATAGAAATCAGCTAGATGTCTACACAGGAACAAATGGCATTAATTCTGTTCAGTAAAACTACTCGACAAAGCCGATCCAAGCCGCTGAGAAAATAAATACAAGGGGCATAGGCCGAATGTTGCAGAGCATGCAGAGCAAAAGCCGGAGCTGTATTCATTTGTGACATACGAGAAAAGGAATTACCCCTCAACTTTGCTGACGTTTTGCCCCCCATGCAAGGAAATAATATCATTTAAAACCAAGACAAAATACCATCTAGGCAAGACCTCCGAAGTAAAAAAAGGTTTCTAGAGTTTAAACCATGGAAGATGACAGGTGCTACAGAGGGACGCCCCGGTCAGCTAGTTTAGGCTGGTCCTAGGTAACCTTGTCATTTTTTTTTGCCGCTATGGTAGGGGCTCGCTCTGGACTTGTCAATCCAATGCATACAGCAAGCAATGCCTGCAAAACAAATCTTCCCCTCACTCCGGGGGTAAGTCTTGCTACTTTGTAATTTCCATTTGGGGATGGCATATTATGTCCTGTAGATTTTGAACAAATACACGACATGCACTGGAAAGAAAAAGAAAAAAGACAGCATACTTATACATTACCTTGACATGAATTATTTGATAATTTAATGTTTTCAAGTGACATATTAAGTTGTTCAAGCTTTCCAAAGCTCCACCAGCAAAATAGACACCATCGGAGCAATGATCGAACAATTTTGAACAAAACAAAAAGCCTAGAGGAGAAACACAACGGCCCCGGGCCAGTTTGTGTTGTTCCTGGAGAAAGAAGCACCATATAATTGCTTCTCTTTCGAACTCTGGTTATAATTTCGTGGACAAAAAAATAAAATAAAAAATAAAAAGAGGACATGTCGGACAGTGGAGAGAGACGACGTCCCCCGACCGAGCCGGTCAACGTTGAACCCCGGGAGAAGGATCCACAGGCAGAGCAGTTGCCGGCTACAGAAGATGACGGTGGCAACGAGGATGACCCATCGAGCATGACCGCTGCTGCAGATGCGGCGAACCGGAGTAGCAAGCGAGGTAAAATCGGCCGCCGGGCATGCGACGGCTGCAAGGTGCGCAAGATACGATGCTCCGAGCTCCCGCCTTGCGAGCGCTGCGTCAAGATCGGCATTGCATGCACCTTTAACCATGTACAGGCCCTACGCGGCCCGCGCTCTCTGCGCGAGAAGACCATACGCCGGATCAAGACGGTACAGGAGGCACCTTCTGCACAACAACAACAACAACAACAACAACAGCCACAGCAGCAGCAGCAGCAGCAGCATACCGCTGACGAGCCAAGACTCTCCACATCACCTGTCCAGCAAAAGTCTCCAACCACACTCCTGTCGACGCTCGTCTACCTGCTTTGCACCTACCGTCTCCGACTATTCTCAGTTTGGCCCATAGTGGCCGTCGAGGAGGTCATGGCCGATCTGCACCGCAACGCCGAGGACCTATCGACCTACGCGCTGGCCAACGCCATCGCGGCCGCGACCGTGGCGCAGCTCAAACTTGACTGCGACGGGCAGACGCCATCTTCGTCGACCCTCGAGGCCGAGGCGCGCCGAGCGCGGAGGGCCATCATCGACGGCCAGGGCGACAACGACGACGGCGACAACGACAACGACGAAGAAGAGCCCCTGACGAGCCTGGACTCGCTCCGCACTACCTTCTTCCTGCACATATTCCACGAGAACCAAAAGCCCGGTGGCGCAAAGTCGCTCATGTACCTGCGCGAGGCTATCACCATCGCTCAGATGATGCGGCTTCACGACGAGGCTTCCTACTCGGGCTCCTCGGGTCACGACCAGATGATGCGTAGGCGGATCCTGTGGCTGCTTTTTGTCACCGAGCGGGGCGTCGCCGTCCTGCACGGCCTGCCCGTAGTGTTAAACCCCAGTCCGAATGCGCGTTTTCCATCCCTCGGCGGTTTCGGAGACAGGAAGAGGGCGGGCGAAGAAGAAAAGGATGACGAGGCCCACATCCTCCCGGCGTTTAGGAAGCTCATTGATCTCTTTTGGATATTCGACAGGTCTGGGGCGTTTGAAATGCTCGGTGAGTCTGGTGGTAGCAACACCCCGACAAGACCGGTCGGGGCAGCAGGCACTCCAATGGGGGCTGTTCCCGATGCCGCAGACACACCGCCGGCCGAATCCAACTCGAACAAGCTGCAGAGGTGTTTTGCGCTGCTCAGGCAACACCAGTTTCACGACGACCAGCAGGCCGAGTCTAACCCAAGCGACGCCGGCGTTGATCCTCTCGGCGATGTGCAAAAGGCAGATGTCCTGGTCACGCAGCTGTGGATGCAAGCTGTGTTGTGGAAGCTGTTGCTGAGGCGACGACCACAACATCGACTGTCGGAAGCACTAGTACACACTCAGCCCTTGCAGATTGCAACCGACTTGATTAGGATAGTCGACTGTCTGCCGGCCGCAGCTCTAGAGTCTCACGGGCCGACGATGGAGCTCAAGATATTCGATATTGCCAGCGCCGTGGTTGACCAGCTGTCAATGTCGAGCAACGCGAGAGCTGCGTGGCACAGTGGTCGTGACAGCGCCGAGGGGATCCTTTCCGAGTTGCAACGAATTCTCAGCGGCTGTCGAGGTGGAAACACAAAACTTCTGGCCCTTCTTCGGGACAAGATCGAGGCTCAGAAAAGTTATGTAGGCCACGACAGATGCGTCATAGACCAAGGTCCCGGGTTGAGACATTCCAACCGATTCGGTACCATTTTCGAGCACCACGGACCATCTCTGGGCCACGGTCAAGTTCTCAGCTACCAAGAAAGCTTGGAAGGAAGAGTCCGAGATGCGTTCGACAACAGCTCGAGGGCTCAGCTTTACAACCCAGTCGGGCAAGGCTTACATATGACGCAGGTCAGCGCGGGCGATATGCTCCTCGGCATGTCCAGCGACGTCGAGGGTCTTCAGGTGCCTATAGACGGGATGGCGGACTCTGGAGCGGCACTGTTTGCCGAGCTGGCATCGAACGGGGGCTTTATGTGGGATGGGAACCTTTCCGGTGATCGGATAGGTGTATGGCCTGCATGTGTGCCAAACTAGGCCAGTTCTAGTCTAGATTTTGACTAACGCAGGTAGATGCTGAAAGTTGCAAATATGACAAGTGAGAAATAATGAAGGCATGGAAAAAGTAAAATATCCCAATGCGGCGTGCTGAATAAATATATTCCCGTCAGTTCAACTTCTCTTCAGGCAATAGCTTGTTCGTTGGCTGGTTATTAGTTTGCTGGAAAGCCAAGGTGTGCTTGCTTGGTTGGCTATACTGTATGAATCGATTTAGCATGACTCCGGCGGGTTGAAGACTCATGAGGGATAGTGGATGGAAATCAAAAAGCCCAAATAAAATCTTCACTTCCCCCACCAGATGGAGCAAGTTGCTGCAAGGCAGACCTAGCCAAGCGGGCTATCTTTTTGTGTTAGTGTAGTATGTCGCTGAGCCAGACCCCTCCGACCACGCCCGATAATTTCCCCGCGCTGGGTTCCACGCCTTTGCCCGTTGTAGCAACCATTCGAACCCCATTTGGAGGTGGGGGGAAATTGAAAGTCGACTTGAGCTCAGGGGTTTCTTTTGAGCACATCTTGTAATTCCAATGACTTTATATTTCATTTTTTTCAGATGACAAAATCTTGAAAACTTGAGGGAAAAGACATTTTTAGTCAGTCAAGTCAAGAATCAGACGAAAAAAAAAGGACAAGAAAAAGAGAGAAAAAAAAGAAAACAAATTCTTAATCTACTATTCTTCCACCAAAAAAGTTCACTTCATAATAATTCGCAAAAGTTTTAAGCCATGGCTTGGGAGGAACCAAGGAAGACAGGTATGCAGTATCGCCGTCTGGGCGACACTGGCCTTCACGTCTCTGCACTGAGCTTGGGTGGATGGATCACGTTAGTACATGAGGAATATAAACACGAGACGACCAAAGGGCAGAAAATACTGACGTTTCATTTCTTTTGCCCTTTCTCAGATTTGGTGGCCAAGTCGACAATGGTACGTTCGATGAATCTATCGAGTGCCGAGCGGGTTAGAGAATTATAGTTGACGTGTATCCTATGAGGTTTTCTTTTTTAGAAAAGACATTCGCCATCATGAAGCAGGCATACGACTGCGGCATCAACTTCTTTGACACTGCAGAGAGGTAAGTTGGAACCAAAATTGACAATTCACCAACTCCCTTGTCGAGAAACTTAAGCTCACAACAAACAAAAAACAAAAACAAAAGCTACGCCGGCGGCAAGTCAGAAGAGGCCATGGGCGCCGCCATCAAGCACTTCAACTGGAAGCGCAACGACCTGGTCATCAGCACCAAGCTGAACTGGGGTGGCGACAACGGCGAGATCCTGGTCAACAACCACGGGCTGTCGCGGAAGCACATCATCGAGGGCCTGCGCGCGTCGCTGCGGCGCCTGGACCTCGAGTACGTCGACATTGTCTACGCGCACCGCCCCGACCGCCTGACGCCCATGGAGGAGACGGTGCGGGCCTTCAACCACGTCATCGAGGTCAAGGGGTGGGCGTTGTACTGGGGCACGTCCGAGTGGAGCGCCGACGAGATCGCCGAGGCCTGCGGCGTCGCAAACCGCCTCGGCCTGATCCCGCCCGTCGTCGAGCAGCCCATGTACAACATCCTCAGCCGCGACAAGGTCGAGAGGGAGTTTCAGCGCCTGTACAAGCGCTTCGGCATCGGCCTGACCACCTTCAGCCCGCAAAAGTTTGGCCTGCTGAGCGGAAAGTACAGCGGCCCCATCGAGACGTGGCCCGAGGGATCGCGCTTCAGCGACAAGGGTGGCGACGTCAAGTTTGGCAGCACCATCAGGAACCAGTTCGGCACCGACCACTGGAAGGCCGAGGTCGAGAAGATCCAGAAGCTCAAGGTCGTCGCCGACAAGCTCGAGATCTCGCCTTCTCAGCTGGCCGTCGCTTGGTGTCTCAAGAATGAGAATGTGTCGTCGGTCATTCTGGGCGCGTCCAAGCCCGAGCAGATTGTCGAGAACTGCAAAGCCCTGCAATTGGTTGAGAAGCTGACGCCCGACGTTATGAAGGAGATTGATAGCATTGTCGGTGAGGTCAAGCTTGACCCGGCAAGGCAGGACTAGACTATAAAAATATGTCCTTTGAGATTCTGGACTCTAGATAGATTTAAATAGACTTACCATTGAAGCATTTCCACCGGTTTATCAGTTGGCTGGTCAGGTTTAGCTGGTAGCCATAGTGATGTGTTCTATTCAGCTCCGGCATTAATCGGTTGTAGTTCGCAGATTTGGTGCTGTACGTTTGTCGAAGTTGAACGAGTTTGCTCACCACAACCTTCAAGTATCGTTTGGTCCCATTCTTCCCTGGGACTCGTTATCAACCCGTCCCGTTCATTAATTGCCCTTCTCTCGACCACATCGCATTAAAAAATCTCTCGCGTTTGCTTTCTTTGTCATTTATCATTGTTGATACAGACATCCGTATCGTACATCCAAGTTTTATTCCCTTCCTCCCCAACCAACACTTTCTATATCACACACTCCCCGCCCCAATCTCCCCTTCTCATTCACTGCTTATCGGAGAGCCCCTTTTCCATCTGCATCGAAACCTGCGTGTTCCACGGCACCTTGCTCAGCTTGGCCATCCTCTCGAGCTTGCCGGCTCCGAGCTTGACCGAAGTGGCGCGGATGACCCTGGGCTCGAGCCGGAGCGCCATGCTGACCGTCTCCTGCGCCTTGACGCCCGCGTCGTACCGCATCACCACGTAGTGGCCCTTCTTGTAGCGCGCCTGCGCGTACGTCGTCGCCCGCGGGAGCATGAAGACGCCCCAGTTGGCTATGTCGCGGATCACTCCGCCGCTGCGGAGGATCGTCGAGCCGGCTGTTTGCATGATTCTATTTTTTTTGGCGACGAAAAATGCAGGCGTAGTTGGTCAGTTTTCGATGTTCTTCGCTGTTGGGTTGGGTTCCGTGAAGGAGAGAGGTTTTTTTTTTTTTCTCGCTTGCGCAAAATCGTCGGAGGGAGATTCGAAAGCGCAATGGAACGACCGGTGGTAGCGACAGGACTGTGGGATGGTTTCTCTTTGATTTGGAACATGGTGAAACTTACTCCTTCACCTCGTGGATTTTCCCCGGGCGGATCTGTAATTTTGTTGATCTAGAGTCAGCAAAAGCTTGATAACTGCACAAAGAAAAACCAAATTGTACTCACAATTGCTATCATTTCGTACAACATCTTGGCGGTTTGGGCAGGACTACATCGAAGTCCTAAGTCAAGATGGTGTATTGTTTTGTTTGTAACGATCCCTTTGCTTCGCTGTGGCGATACCACTCAATGGTTGACGACGTCGAATTGCTGTGGAACTTTTTTCGTCCCTTGCAAGTCGTGGAGCTGAGTTCCGGGCGGTTGTTCCGACCCGCCAAAACCGCGTCCGCGTTTCTGCACAGTAGACGTCAAAGTGGGGCCAACCACCCAATTCCACGTGCACTGGTTTTTTTTGTTCATCTGAATGAACATCGGCAGTTATAACGGTTCGACTACAGTGGAGGTATTTACTGTTCGATACTTTGACAACAAAGAGTTTGTTTCTTACAGAACTCATAAAGACCCCCACGCTAAACATCCAATTGCAAAACCTTTGTGCCTTGTCTCGGTTTCGTACAACTACAATATAGTTACAAGTAAAGTTATTGTGCAGAAAACGGAAAAAGGAAAGAGAGCTCTCAAGTGGTATCAGAAAAGAATTTAGACTGCAGGCCCGGTCGATGAAGCCTAACAGTCTCGCGAACCCAACCCTGTAAATGTCATGGACAAAGTTGTCCCCGTTGCTCCAAAGGATGCAATGATGCATTAGCGGAACCCTCTTCCATCCTGGCGCATATTATCCCAACACGTCTCTATGTTCCCTCCGAGCTTTGGTGCAGGAGAAAGAAGAAAAAAAAAAAAAAAAAAAAAAAAAAAAAAAAAAAAAAAAAAAAAAAAAAAAAAATTAAAAGTGGTGCATGGTGCAAAGCAAGCAAGATTACAAAATCCCGAGAATCTCTTGCGCCACCCATACCCTATTTGTTCAAAAGCACGCTTGCCCCCAAATGCACCGATGTCGCAGTCACAATATATAGTTTTTTTTTTTTTTAATTGTCGAGAGGACCCTCGGGGCCTAGTCTCGGCTTGATAGACTTCCACATGGAATTTACGGTTTCGCTGAATTTAGCTCCAGTTAGCTTACGACGTAGCTCTCTAGTCATGTTGCTTGACCCAAAACGTAATCTGAACTAAAGAAGAAGAAAAAAGAACAAGCTTACCTGTCAGTTTTGACAATCTTGACTCCGCGATCCTTGAGGAATTTGATGAATCGTTTCCTCGTCCTCTGGCGAGGGAATTGCGCAACCAGATCACCGTCCCCGCCCTTGACCTCGTCGCGCTTGTTGATAACGACATAGTTGGAGCCAGGTGCAAACAGAACCTCCTTGAGCTCCTCTGGACGCAAGTTAAAATCGAACCCTTTGTAGCAGCTCCAGACAGTGGGATTGGTTCCCGCGAGAACCTGGTGCTCCATGTACGGCTTGTCCGTATCGTCATCGGCTTCCACCCAATGCCAATAGGTGCTAGCATCGGTAGTGGTGGTACGTTCGGCTGACTTGACCTCTTCAACCTCCCAATCTGTTGGAAGAAGTTTGTCGTCGATTAGATCCTCGGTCGTGGTGTATCCATCGTATTCCAAATCTGACTTGCTTGGTTCATCATCGGGCTCTTCTAGACGAAGACGCTTAGTGCTAGGTGGGGAACTGAGTTCAGTCTTGGTCTGCGGCTGCGTTGTCGAGTCGTGTCCATTCTGCCCCTGATGAGACTGTACATCGTGCGCGGCGCTATCGCCAGATTCGCTCGCCCGCCGGCTATCGACTTGAAGGTCTCCAGGAGAGTGCCTGTTCTGAGCGGCAGCGCCATGAGGCTCCTTGCGCTTAGTGCGGCCTCGCTTCGCAGGCGTGTCTCGCTCGCTTCCGTCGCCGCCGCTGTTAAGTGACTTCCTGGGCCTGCCGCCACCAAACGGCCTGCCAATGTTGCCGAAGCCGGCCTTGGATCGCAAGGCGGACAGCTTCGCGTCTCGGTAGAAGTTGTGCACAATCTTGTTTAGTTGGAAACCGAGTTTGTCTTCGCTGTAAATCTCCCATAGACGTTGTCGGATCCACTCGAGGGGTGTCACGTCTAAGGGGAATTTTTTAAGTTCATCTAGTGTCGAGACGAGACGGAAGATGGTATCGTAGTTGCAGAAGCCTGCGGTGATAAAACGCTTGGATACGAGTTGGTATGGATTGATGTGCGTGTCATCCTTGAAGAACTCCATCAACTGCCGACCACGGTTTACCTGCCGCCCGATCTGCATCTGGGTGTTCTTCCTGGTCGACGGCTTGATGTCATCCTCGTCACCCAGGCTGCTGAAGTCACCAGCCTTGAGCGCAGCGTGTTTGATCTCAAAGTTGTGAAATTGCTCCGCGAATTTCTCCTTCATCGGCTTCCAAGATGGCTCCCAGTACTCGTCTGTTTCGTCAATCCGACGTAGCGGCACACCCACCATCAGCTCAGGAGCGGTGTAGACATTGCCGTCGTGCTCGAGCGAGAGAGTCGCCCTGGTGATCTCGGGTAAATCCATGTCGACATCGACTCCGTCATCCGACTCAACACCACGGGGTGTCCCGACATCACTAGGGACGGGAGACTTTGCCACCCGCCGGCTGAATGGGGACACGGCCTTGGCGCTTGACAGTCGTCCCTCTGGCAGCGAGCGGCGTGGAGGTTTGGCGCCGGTTGTGGCGGTTTCGGATCGAGTAGTAGATACGTCTCGGCTGGGGGTGTTGGCAACGGAACGAACGTTGACTGGAGTAAAACCACCTCTGCTGTTCACCGCCGGCTCCGTTGAGCGGCCGACGCGTTCCTCTAGCGGTTCTTCGATGGTAGGTATGGGGGCCGGGGCAAGAACAGGCAGCCTGCCTGATTTTGCATCGGCCGAGGCATGTGTCCCATTTGCACTGCCTTTGTTGGATGATGAGGGCAACTTAGTCCTCATGGCCACCTTGTGCACTGGAGATTGGGGTTGGTCAACGTCCATAGCATTCCCAAAGTGCGCCTTGGTGCCGTTGGCTGGCCGACTCGTCGCGGGATTGCAGGTTCTCATGACCTCATCCGAGATCCAGATATCTGCAGCATCGCCGAGTTGAGTACGGAAGAAGTTCCTTCTAGACTCGTTTTCCTCCCTCCGCTCCTTTGCAATCCTATTCAGTTTCTCTTCGTGATTACGCTCTATCCTCTCAACATCGTGGTGAGTGAGATCTGCCTCTTTCATGAGAGCGCGTACCCTCTCCTCGTAACGGTTGCGCTCTTGGTAAATGTCGAGCACTTTTCTGATGAGTGGGGCCCTTTTGCTCTCGAGCTCTTCCTTCAATTCCTGATCCTGTTTTAATCGCGCCTCCCGGATATGTGCGAGAGCGCGCGCCTGCATGGTGGCAGGAGAGTTGTCATGAGACGTGTCGACGTCCATTGTGATGAATGGACAGGCACGTCACGACTGTCGAGATACCAGTTTGTTTGCTACGGGTGATTACTTGGTCGTTGCTGTGTTTGTTGTACATGCAACGTGACCTGAACCGGCCCGTCGTCTTGGTGGAGATAGGGTGCCTATCAGCAAGCAGAACGCAATCTCACAAAAGAGGGCCGTGAGAAATGCGGCATCAGACTATTGAAATTTTCTTGTGTTGAGTTGTCGAATCTGAAAGGATGAAAAGCAAAAGAATGGTTTGGCGTGACAAAGCTACGCGTTTTTGGTTTTTCTTTCTTTTCTTTTCCTTTCCTTCTGATCTGATCTTGCCCTGCTGCTGCTGGAGAGAAAGAATAAAGTATGACAAAAAGGGAAAGAAATTTTTTTTTGTCGACACCGTTTCTTGGTGTGAATGGAGATTAATTTGATGGGTTGACTGATGATTAGGTCCTGGAAGGGAGAATATAAAGTTTTGCGATAGTAGGGCGCTAAACGACCTGGGTCGACTATCCCCGGACTGTCGGGGCAAATTTGATTAGGCTTGACGTGCTAGAGCTGAGGTTGCACAAGTTGAGCAAGTATGGGACTAGTGGGTTACTTTCAGGCCGAATCCGGGCAGGAAAGCGTTTAATGTCTGGTGTTGGGGGGAGAACTGATGGAACCAACAACCGTGCCGAGAAAACGCGAGCTGGGCGTAATAGAAAATGAAAAACAAAAAAACAGAAAAAAAATAAAAAATAAAGAAAGAATGCAGAACACAACCAACTCAAACCGACTAGGTAGGGGAGTGGAGATAGAAAAATGGTGGAAAATGACGGGACAGGAACTATGCAGATTAAGTAGAAAAGAAAAAAAAGAGAACAGTTTGTTGGTTGGTTTGCAGAGTTGTATTGGGGCTCTAAAATCAAATAGGGAAAAGGCAGAAAGAAAAATTAAAACAAGGTCAATGCAAGGTGGGGATTCGAGTTTGGCGTCCTCGAGAGGCGAAATCTCGCCAAAAACGTGACGGGAAACTGATGTGACGGAGGGATGAGAGACAAACGGGTTTATAGTCCCAGTGAAAATTTCATGACAGGGGGGAGGGGGGAAGAGAAATAGAACGGGAGGACAAGATGAGAGAAAAAAAAGGATTAGAGTGTCCTTCGCTTTCGAAAGGAAACAAAAAATAAAATAAAGTACACCCCATCGGGCAGGACAGGCAAGGCAAGAAAAAACTCACTTCAGCGAGAGAGAGGGAAAAAAAAAAAATACGGACCCTCCCTAATCTGGTCAGGAAAATAACAATGGTCCCTGCGCCAAGGCTGGTCCTGAGGCGGTGATCACCCTCAGACTATAAAATTGATGACTGGGGGGCATATTCCATCGAGATTTTCAAACACAGCCCACGTCTGACATGCCTTTTTTTTTTTCCTTTGAAGGGGGGATTAGAGTCCCGCGTTCCCGTGGCACAAGGACAAGAGTGGGTTTTGGTTTATTATTTAGTTTGCACCCAATATACGGAGTAGTGTGGTAGTTGGTGTGTGGCGTCTTTTCGGATGAATCAATGAAAAAATTGATGACAGATTACATATAATAAATTTACACATAACACAATAGTGGTGGATGATAATAGATCTTGGTGGAAGAGAAAAAAAAACAGGTTGACAAATTGGAACGGCTACCTGGCTAGTTGGCTGACTGAATGACTGACATGGTTTAGTGTCACTGCAATGAGTGAGCGTTATTACGGGAGTGAACCAAACAACCCAAAATGACCAAACGCGCTTGTGTGAGCAAAGCCAAGTCGAGAGTATACGAGGAAACGAGCGAGAATGGAGGCGAGAATTTGAAGAGCCAAACACAGGGGGAGAGAAAAAAAAAAAAAAAATCAGCACAGTACAGGAGAAAATTGGCTAATCAGACAGGGCAGGGAAGTTGGTACTTGAAAGGTAAGGTAGGGAAGGTACCTTTAGGTATGTGGAGATTTTCATGGCGGCCGAGACAAGGGAGACAAGAGAAGAAACGTCGCGCGACCAACAAAACATATGTGCATGGATGGCGCGATGGATCCATTTAAAAAGATCCGCATCAATTAGATCCGCTGTACCATTCCATTCCATATCATACCTATCCGTATACCATAGTGACTTGCGTTTCCACCTGCCTATCTACGTGCTTCTTCTATCTGCATGCATACCTATCCGTACTCTTTTCCCTCTCCCTAAATACCTATCTATCCAGACAACTAGTCAATCAAGATCGGTAGGTGCACTTCATTGCCTTGGGTAGGGTACCTAGGCTTACCCCCCCAGGTGGATCGTAATACTACATACAAAGTCAGATATAGTTCTAGACTGTCACAAGGGAAAAGGGGACAATTTGATCAGCACAGCCAGCCCAACGGCTAATGGCCGAATCGGGCCTGGTCTGGTCCCGGTTCCATGCAGATTTCTGTTTTGTCGCTTCTATGCTTTGAAGCCAGGGCGCATACGCGGATGGGGACTATCCTATCTATTTCTGCTTCCTTCGGTGGCCGGCCGAGACCCTCTCAAACTCACCTCCCCTGGTTTTAGTAGCAATGTGGTGTTGTAATGATGATAGGCTTCGTGCCTATTTGTTTTACTTTATTTACTGTAACTTTTTGCCCAACTCTCCTTCCTTCGCACGGTATAATCAATCACTCACACAAAAGTCCGAGTTAAAATAAAAACCGGAGAAATCATGACCCTTTTTTTTTTTTTTTTTTTTTTTTTTTTTTTTTTCCAGGAAGGATGAAGCAAGGGTGGGGAGGGCCAGGCATGCACACGGTGAACACAGTCGAATAATGGAAGCATGGGGGGGTTTTTTTTCCCTCGGGTTTTGCCGTTCACCTGTACTGTACTTTTATTAAAAAAAAAAAAGTTTCCTCTACCTGATCGGCTGATCGGTCCCGACCCTCAACTTGGGTAAGATCCGGCGTTATCTTACCCTATTACCTGCACAGCATTTCTTGGTATACGACCTTACTACCTACCGTTTTGACTTACCCACCCCCTTACCATTCATTACTCCTGCTCCCTCGATTTAATAAGTCACTCGACCCGAGTTGATGAGATAGATAATACTCCGTACTCCGCGGTTGCCACAAATCCGGTCATCAATCCTGTAATTGATTGGTCACGCCAAGCAGGCATGAGTTCCTTGCGACAAAAATGGGAACAAAAATAGACTGACGCCTTGATGGGTCTTATTCAGCCGAGAACCAAGCCTTTTGATAGACGAGAAGGTTTTTTTTGTTTTTCCCATTGTGTTAGTGATCAGGAATAAACTGGGGGTGTCCTGCATCCTTGGGTCTTAACGTTGCTTGCCATAATCTTATGTATCATCTGATTCGACATTTACTATGTAACCCTCATTAACTCTATTTACTTCGAGGACCACTCCACACCGGACCACTTGGTCTGATATGTGTCATTCACATAGTGCATCAAACATCATTGGTTTTTTTTTTTTTTTTTTTTTTACTATATACCTTTGCCTAAAAGGCTAAAGCAGTACCTATAAGTCATCTACCCCGCGTCATTTACGTTACCCTGTATGATTAAGGAATCCAACCCATCACCAAGTTGATTAAGTGTCGCCGCTACCATCTCTTTTGGGCCGACACCAGCAGTCCCCTTATCCTCGCGGGGTTTTGTCATCAATTAGAACAGGATAAAATGTAATCCGCAGGGGAATGGCCCTCTAGAGGCAAGAAACGTAGAATGAGTCGTGACAACCAAGCCAATATTAACGCCTGAAACCCCGGTTACCGCTAATGCAAAAAACAGTCCCAGGATCAAGCGCACGCTTCATCCTTTACCTCTCGCAAGGCTCCATCCAATGACTGATATGGTAGAGGGGATATCGCTCCTAATGTTGAATCCTTCCAAGAAGACCCGGACAACCTTCGCGGCTGACGAGACTCGGTATAATTTCTCTAGTATTTCGAATAAGGGCGCGCCGCCGCGTTGGGCGAGTAAGGGTGGTCGTACCCACTAGATTGTCCGTACGGGTCTTCGTTGTAGATGGTCTGTCTCCTATCTTCCTCGGGCAGCAGTTCCTTAACCTCCCAGTTGTTCATTCTAGTTCCAACTGAGAACTCGAGGTCTTCCTTCGTGATAGAATCCCAGTACTAGAGGGGCATAAACGAGTCAGTTGCAAGCACGGCAGAAGCAGGAACGTGGGAAAGCATACCTTGTAAACCATCATAACTCCCAACAAGTTGCAAATCGTTGCAAAAAACAGTCCATCCAGGTAGTGGCTAACAGCCTCACATATCGGCGTGCTCAATGCATACAGGATGACCTGACCCAGAACGAAAAAGAAGACGCCAAAGGCGATGTCTCCAAGAGGCCAGCGTTCATGGAGAGTGCGCACTACGAGCATAATCTGTAGTACAATGTAGACAAAGAGTTGCACGGCATTTATGAGATACAAGACCACGAACAGCCCGATGGTGTTGGAGGGGCTCAGACCAACCCAGCTCTTGAAGGTCGCAAGAGACACGAGGAAGGTTATGGTAAAAGCCACGAGCGAGCAGATGCGCATCATCCACAACGACAAGGGCGTGCCATCCTCGTACAGTTGAAACCCGACAAAACCGTTGATAAGCAGGCATGTGACGAGCGACGATGTGAGACCGTTCTGGACCGCGACGAAGTACGGGTAGGGCCCTGAGCCGGGTGGCACCACACCGGCATCGACACAGAGCGAGATAAAAGTCAGAAGCATGTAAAAGTAGAAGAAGTTAAGAATCTCCTTCCGGCCTAGAGATTGAAGAAATTATGTCAACTTTGGGGCATGATAAACGCGGTGCGATGATGAGGCAATATTGGCAACGGCTTCAACAACATACCAACAGCAGTAAACTTTCCACGGACGTGCAGAACCATAACAACGGTCATGCAGAGCGCAACAATGTGCATGGCGCTTGTCGCACCCTGGAAGATGATTGTGTTTGCCAACTCAATACTGCGTGCGTAGCAGTTGGGTTCGATCCCAATTATGTTGTTGACTTTCCCGACGTTGGAACATAGCGGCAACGGTGCCATTTGGCACAGGGTTGTGAAGTCTCCGAATCCAGGCATCTTGACGATCTCTTGTACGTTTCTCTCGGCGTCGTTGTTATTATTGGAGAGACCCGCTTAGATCGGATGCAAAAATGAAAACGGCCGCGCGCTCGGTCGCGTCACGATGCTCAAAGTACTTCGTCCGACTTTCGAGGAAGAATACAATCGTGGGAGATCTCGTTTTATTGATCGTAGCCGGTCGGGCCGCAAGGGGCGGAAGGACGCTTATCGAGATATCGAAGCTCAGTTAAGAGTGATCGAAACTTTTGATGGATGCAAGGTGATCGAGCAGTGCGCGGTTATCACCAACGGACAATAATCGTCGATGTCGTCGTCGCCACGGGCCAAAAGGTCTCTCGGGAAAGTCGATTGGCTTCGGCAGAGCGAATGGCGGATGGCGGAACGGCAGGGGACAGGGATACGAGGCCGCTGCTGATTGAGGAGATTGGATCTTCTCGTTTGTTTGTTCTACTTAGTAGACGAGCGAAGAAAAAAGACTGGGTACGACAGCAAGGGTCGTATTGGCGTAGCGAATGATGGCTTCTGGTGGGGTCGTCGAGCAAACAATTTCAAGAGCGATAGTAATAATTATGGTAGTGTCGTTCGTATTGAAGAAATACCGAACGACAGAGACGCAAAGAAAACGAGTGATGTCTCTGCTGTATACCTAAAACGAGCGTTGATGTATTGAGAAACAAGCCACCCCGTGGATCATGCAATGTAAGGTCATTGCCTCCCGCCCGTCTGCCGCGGCTGGTTTTGAGTGACCAAAACTTGGAGCGTTGCCATGGAAGGGAGCGTCTTTGTGTGCCTGAACCTGACCGGCACATGGCTGACAACCAGTTCTCGGGCCCACCAGCTTGGATAGGATTGGTCCAATTTAAAAAAAAACAAGTGGTGGGGCCTGTGCGTTGTGCCCTTGCCTGCCAACATGAATCAAAACGCTGGCCTGGGGGAATTAAGCCTGAAATGGGCAAGTGTCCCAGCGTTGGTTCACGGCGTTTTATGCCATCCCGTCTTTTGCGTTCCTGGGTTGACCAGGAATGCTAGAAAAAGCCAGCCGCACCAGACTTGGTGAAGCTTTTGTGGAGCAGTCTTCTATTACTTACTTCCCTACCCCTTTATTCTCTACTGAGTGCGGCGTGATTTTGAATATTAGTCTGATGGTGATATACCAACAACAATTTGGTGGCTAACTAGGCAGCTGCACACTCTTTACCGTTGAAATCGCGCCGTCGTTATTGTTGAGAGTCTAGATCTAAAATTGGACTACAGCTTGTTCATTTACTTGTCGAGGGACCCTGAATCTTCCAAGCTACCGCAACGCCCTCTCCGGGGTATACGGGTTTTGTCATTTGCCAACCAATTTCGTTGGCACGACTCGACGTTTGCCAATTCCCATTGCAGTTTGGTGCATGTCCTCGCCATTACGCATTGCCATGACCAGCAAAGTTTCTTGAAGAAATCTGCGCTTCGGCATGGAGAATCGCTCAATTTCATGCCAAGATCAGAATTTTCTATGGACTTTTCAGATTGGACTTTACCATCATGACAAATACCCCGGAGAGCCTCTTGAGCTTGTTGGCTGGCTCATGGGTGTTTGACTCTTTTAATTGGAGTTTAACAATGCCGTTATCTGCTTTCCTTAGTAATACTTCGCACTGTGTGTACGTCGTGCAAGAATTGCAACTGTCCTCGATATTCCGGTCTCAGAATTGGGAAAAGATTTAGTCACGTACCTCTGCTTATCTACGCATGGTATCCCAAGGTAAATAGGGAAAGTACTTTGCATTGACAGAACTCCGACATCGTATATATACTGTATATCCACCTCATGTATCTACCGTAGTACGGAGTAGGTAGTACTATGGTATGCTCCAGCCAGAAGATAGTCAGCTTTGGTCACGTGTCTTCGCATTCATGTGATCAACGGCATATCTATTGACTATCAGCACCAGTCGCGGTCTTGTCAAAAGTGGTTGGTTGGTTGGTAAGCAGCCTCTGAATTTGATGCTGTACATAATATGAAGAGGCTCGACAAGGGTGGCACTAATTGTCTTGGAAAAAGAATGAGTGGGGGGAGCTCTAGTTTAAAAGGCTACCTAGCTCCGGGCACCTTCCGGATGAAAACGTCCGATCTATGCTGTGTAGCTTTGTGTCTATTTGATGCTTGGTTGTGCAACAAATTTCCCCGCTCGGCCGATATCTATCCGTTCGTGATGCAAGACGCCGCAAGGGAGATCACTAGGAATGGATGGTGGTAATGGGATGATCGGTGATCGGACTGCTGCTGGTGTTGCTGCTGCCAAAACAAAAAAGAACAAACGGGGGGAGGAGAAGAAGAAAAAAAAGCATTCCGAGTTGCATTTTCCCTTTTGCATGATAGTTTTGACTTCATATTGATGTATGCACTCTTTTATATATTGGAGGGTATATAATATCTGCAAGCTGCAAGTGTAAAACAGAGAGCGAGCAACTTGTCAAGAAAATTTTATTAATATTCCTTGACTTGAAATGTGTGTGTGTCGTCGTCATTAAGACTAGCAATCTCGCACTATCGGTGAAGGCACCAACATGCATGCGTGAAGAATGCCTTCCTGCTGCATGATTGGTTTCCCCACGTCCAGCCCCAAATGCGTGCAACCCAACAACGGCCGGACCATTGCAAGCTATCCTGCATGGCCCCGTCATAGGTAAACATGAATGAAGTCAAGGGTAGTAGCTTGCTGATCGACAAACCCTTCTCTTCCACACCTGCCTTCCAACCGTACTAACCCACCAAGCCTACCAGCCTACCCAGATTCCCTATGCGGCATTCAGTCTAGACCGGCTTTTGGTCGCGGCGATCAATCATGTTTGTCGCTGCGATAACGTGTAACCCTCCAACATGATTCTGCACCACACCACCACAAAAATTCCTTGGCATCAATCCAAGCAACCATCCTTCATGCAGGCAGGCTCGCCTTAGCTTGCTGTTAGTCTTCTCGTGTCGTCACCATCATCCAGCCCACGCAAATGCATCAAGGGTCTCTGTGAGACGAGATATGACTTTTTTGTTCTGCACACCGTTGTTTGGATCTGGTGATGGATTTTCTGATAAGAGAAAGGAGGTGTAGAGGGTGTTTGTCGCTTGCTCTTTTGACTGGCACGGTGGCTGTGCCCTTCCCCTCCTTTGCACTTATTTACTGGAATGATAAATGACAATTATAATAATAAAACGCTGTCCGACGTGCCACTTCCCTCTGGCATTTCTGAATTGCATACCATCATCGTTACTTCCTGTGAGACATGACTTGCATGTAGGGTTGTGCCGCCTACGTCGTCATCTCTACCTCACTTTTGACAGGCCTTCCGGTTGACTTTTTTTTTTTTACAGTACTCTTTCTTGTATGATTCTAAACATATACCACGTATAGGACCTTTGTCAAACGGCAAATTTTCTTTCCTATCCAGGGACATATCATTCCAATTTGTCTAGTCCACCACAAAGTACATTCTTCTCACACCATATAACAGAGAAAGACACCTGTGATAACCAGTAACTTGCCACAATGTCGAGGACAAGAAACGACAGCTTGAACCCCGAAAACGATCAAGATGACCGTAGGACCTCAGTTCTCTCCATCTTCTCGTTCCGAGAGCGACATGGATCTATCTTGAGCGGTATTACCGACATCATACCAGAGAATCTACCCCTGCCATCCTCATTTGTACCTACTGCACCCATCGTCCAAGAGATTCTCAGTAGAGACATAGCAGAGTGCTCGGATGAAGACCACGACAACGAAGAAGGAGAGGATAACCATGCTCACGAGCATCGAAGCGACAGCATCAGCCATAGCCAAACGCCACCTCGTGATATTGGTGCCGGCCCAAGCCATCATCATTCCCAGACCACATCCTCAGATGCCAAGCTCGCTTTCCACCCCAACGGCGTTGCCTATGGCCTCTCAGGCTTCTCGGCCGTCTCGATCCAAGGCGTCGACCGTCCCGTTCCTAACCCGCAGGAACTCCAACAGTCGCTGGCTGCCGAGGTCGATCTCCTCCGAGACAACGACCTGATCCCCTCGCACTCGTCTGAGCAGCGGCGTCGAAGCAGCGCCACCTTCTCCGGACGTGTGTACCGCCGCTTCCTGAGCACACGGGTCCGCGACCATGACCAACCCGTCGATATATTCTCCACCGATGTCTTCCGATCCTCCAGCCAGTCGGTCTTGCCGGACGAGCGGGCCCCGCTGCTCGCCCGCCGTCGTCGGCCAAGCACGGACACGGAAGAGACTCTGGGCGAGAGTGACGGCGATTCGGAGGCGGTCAGCGACAGCGATGACGAGTCGGTCCCGACGCCGCCGGCGGACGAGATACACCAGAAGTGGGACTCTGCGGTCGCGGCACAGGTGCTCCGCACGACGTGGCAGCGTGAGACCAAGACGCTGGTGCAGTACTCGGCGCCCCTGATCGTCACGTTCCTCCTCCACTACTCGGTGACGGTGGCGAGCGTGCTAACGGTCGGGCGCCTGGGCATGGTGGAGCTGGCAGCGGTCAACCTGGCCACTATGACGGCGTCTATCACGTGCTACGTTCCAGTTCAGGGGTTGGCGACGTGCCTGGACACGCTCTGCGCGCAGGCGTACGGATCGGGACATAAGCACCTCGTCGGCCTCCAGGCGCAGCGCATGACGTGGTTCCTGTGGATCCTCATGGTGCCCATCGCGGTCCTGTGGTGGTTCTCGGGCCCCATCCTGGAGAAGCTGGTCCCGGGTGAGGAGACGGCCGGCCTGTCGTCGCTTTATTTGAAGGTGCTCATTCTTGGAATGCCAGGTGTGGCGGCGCTCGAGTCGGGCAAGAGATTCGTCCAGGCCCAGGGCTTGTTCCACGCCACCACCTACGTGTTGCTCATCACGGCGCCCCTCAGCTTCTTCCTGAACTGGCTGTTCGTCTTCAGGTTTGGCTGGGGTTTTGCTGGATCTGCCAGTGCCATGGCCATCGTTCAGAACCTGATCCCGATTCTTCTGGTGCTCTATGTTGTCTTGTTTGAGGGGAAAGAGTGCTGGAGTGGGTTCTCGTGGAAAGCTTTCAGGAACTGGGGTAAGTTGTTTATTTTTGCCCTTCACAAATTCCATGACGCTTGTCCAGGGATTGAATTTTACCTGGCTCTATAACACAAAGGAAGCTAACGGTTGACTTGTGTCGTCTTAGGCCCCATGATCAAGCTGGCACTCCCGGGCATGATCATGATTGAAGCTCAGTTCTCCGTGCTTGAGATCCTCACCATTGCAGCGGGTCAGCTTGGAACCGCTCATCTCGCCGCCCAGAGTGTCTTGGTCACGGTTACTTCGACATCGTTCAACATCCCTTTTCCGTTGGCAATTGCAACATCAACACGGGTTGCAAACCTCATTGGAGCGAACCTCGGCGATGCCGCCAGGACGACGACAAAAGTGGTATGTGACAATAAATTACTCCAAATCTCATTCTTTTTTTGTGATTGTGTCAAATAACTAACAGTGGACATACTGACAAAAACTAAAGGCCATTTTTGCTGCACTGGTAGTCGGCGTCTTCAACATGATCATGCTCATCGCACTCCGCCGAGTCTTGCCCGCCGTGTTCACAGACGACGAGAGGGTGATAGACATTGCCTCGACCACCATGATCGTCTGCGGAATCATGCAAATCTTTGACGCCCTTGCCGCCGTGTCCCACGGTATTCTCAGGGGTGTAGGTCGTCAGGCCATCGGGGGCTACGCGAACCTGTTTTCGTACTACTTTGTAGCCCTCCCTGTTTCGCTCTCCACTGCTTTTGCATTGGGTTGGAAGCTCAGTGGTCTGTGGGCTGGTTTGGTTTCTGGACTTGCAGTGTAAGTTTTTGCCATTTCTTGGGGGTTGACAAGAGGAACAACAGGGTTTGCCAGCTCGAACCATCTGCTGACTTTATGTGTTATTTTTTTGCAGTGTGTCTGCCCTCGAGTTGTTGTATCTGTACAACTCGGACTGGGACAGTGCCATCGCCCAGGCCGTGGCGAGGATGCGCTCGGAAGAGGTTGAGATCGTTGAGCCAAAGGCCGCGGGTACTTTGGGGCCTAATTAGTGGCCAATTGTTTCGGGTTTGATTGCATGTTGAAGCATGAGTGTTGGAATTTGTTTCGTGCACTTGATTAGCAACGCATTTCTGTTTGGTTTCTGTTTTTAGCGGTCTTTTTTGTTGGTTTACACTTTCTTTTTTTTATTTATCGTTGCATGACCAAAATGGTGCAGGGGGTAACTTTCTATACCCCAGATTTGGAATGAACCGAAACGCAGCTTTTCGTTCCGATTTTACCGTAATTTGGATTCTATGAGGTTCAAGTGTGTCGGGAATATAATCAGAATTTGTTGTGTTTATACATTTGAATCGAGTGAATAGCTAGTTTTATATTCACTCATCCCCTTGCGATACAACCCCAAGAGGCTGCAACTGCGATCACATCCAAAATAATCTTCAGTGGTTCCTGGTCCCTTTTGACAATGAAGAGTCAGGAACATTTCACTCCCAAGGACTCCAGTGTTGTTATTTTAGGAGTGAATATATCACGAAAATGCGGATAACGATACAAGTCAAGTTATAAGCAAAATGAGTCCTCTGAAAAGTTTTCATCTTCCACTCATTTCAGCATTTTTTGTTCACACAATATGTAACACTGATGAACATAGAACATTAAGCAGTGTCATTAAGCCTTTTGAAAATAGTCCTAATCGTGGGTCATCATCTCTCATCTCATCATTGTTTTTTTGTCTCTTTTCCCCCCATCTAATCACAATTTCCCCCCTTTTTAAATCAGGTCGTGATCACAAAGCTTGCCGTGCGAAGCGGTAAAGTCGATCGAGTTGATGGAATCAGCAGCCCACCTCCTGACGGAAGCCATGGTTGCGTTCTGGGGGGTCTTGGGCACGATCTCCGTCCCGTCGATGGCCAGGACGGCGAGGGCGTGAGCGGCAGCCAGGGCGTTGGGGTGGATCAGCTCAGGCTTTGCGTTGGTGATGTTGTCGCAGGCCTGGTGGTAGCAGTCGTCCTCCTCGGGCGCCGTGCCGGTGAACAGGCCACCGACGGGCTTGTTGATGACCTGCAGGAAGGGAACGTAGTCGGTGCCTCCCGTCAGGCCCGTCGGGCGCACGTCCTTGCCCTGTGCGATCAGGGACTCGGCCAGCAGGTCCTCGATCTTGTCGGAGCCCGGGGGACCGCCAGGCCCGACGCGGTCGCCGACGCCGTCAAAGACGTAGTGCACGCCGCGAGAGACCATGTCGAAGTTCATGTACAGCAGCAGGTCGTCGACCTCGGGCTTGTCCTTGATGTCGTTGACGTAGAATCTGGACCCCCAGAGGCCGTTCTCCTCGGCGCCCCACCACGCGAACCGGACCTTGTTGGTGGTGGAGAACTTGCTGAGACCCCTGGCGAGCTCGAGGATCAGCGACGTGCCGGAGCCGTCGTCGTTGACGCCCGGGCCGGCCTGGACCGAGTCGAGGTGGGCGCCTAACATGACGACGTTCTTGTCGTCGCCGTGCGTGGTCTCGGCGATGACGTTTTGTGTGATGCGCTCCTCGATCAGCTGCTGGATGTTGCTAAACACCTCGATCTTCTCGCCCGACTCGAGGCGAGCCTTGAGCCGGAGAGCCGGCTCCCTGTCGACGATGACCCCCGGGGCGTAGAGCGGGTTGGGCATGGACAGCGAGCCCGCCGTCAGCTTCTGGTCGTTGAGGTTGTAGATGAGGACCGAGTCGGCGCCGGCAGCCGCGGCGGCCAGCAGCTTGCCGGCAAAGGTGGTGCCGTCGGGGCACAGGCCACGCTCGACCAGCACGACCTTGCCCTCGGCGTCGATGTCGGCGTAGTTGGCCACGTCGCAGCCGGCCGCGCCCTCGGGACCCAGGACAAGCTCCCTGGTGATACCCTCGCCGTTGGGCGTGCTGGGGGTGTAGGTGAGGGCGACGGTGCGCAGGGACTCGTCGCCGACGCGGGTCTCGGCCGCAGTGGTCAGGGTGAAGAGGGCTGGGAAGTCCTGCTTGCTGACGGTGAAGCCCTTGAGCTTGGAGACCTCTTCGAAAATGAAGTCGACCGATGCTGCGTAGCCGGGAAGGCCAAACGCACGGTTGCCTCCATTGGCGTAGGCGATATCATTGAGCTTCTGGAGGTTTCCCATCAAGCTGCAAGTGGACATGTTAGCTCTGTTTTTTTTTTCTGAGTCCAGAAACTAGTCCAGGGCATGCACATCTTTTGACATTGCTTCTATGCCCCTAGGACTATAATAAACTGGGAACTTACCCATCAACCGTGATCAGCTCTTGGAGCTTCTCCGATTCGACCGGTGGCCTGCAGTCCTTGGCATGCGATAGAAGGGGCATCAAAGCCCACAGGGCGGACGCGCTGCTGATCCTCATATTGACTTGATTTTTCTCTTGATACTTGTGTTATGATATACTACAAGTTTAAGCAGGCAAAGTATGTCAGGTCCAGTCAAAATAAGACCGAGGAACATAGACTTCACATCGACAACAGTGGAATAAAAAAAAACTCAAGAGACAGAAACGGTCTTCTTTATTAACCGCAATTTATACGATCTGCGTCCCGAGGTTGGTTGGTTTTTCTTTCTCTCTAATCTCGGGTGGAGTGCGCCAAGAATATGCTCACTCAACCAATGGGCCGCCCAAGGTTTTAGAGAGAACAAAAAAAAAAAAAAAAAAAAAAAAAAAAAAGAATTGGCAAGAACACTTGTTTTCGTAATTGCCCGATGAAAGTGTCTTTGTTAGGCTTGGCTAAGAGAGCGGTTAACGGCAAAAAAATACCTCTGGTTGCGGGATGAATAATTGACGCACCAACATCTTGTTCGCTAGGAAACCGTCGGTGAAGTGGCGAGCTCTGGATGCGGATCAAGGTCAGATCAGGAAGGTCATGCAAGTCGCCAAGGCTATCGATGGACTGACCAGGGCTCAGCTGGGCGGATGGATAGGCTTGGCTGCCTGTTTTGTTTGGGGGTGTTGAGAATGTTTTTTTTTTCACGGCGTGCTGCATTAGACTTAGTCCATTATATACTTTTTCTGGTACGGATTTTGGAACCAAAATAAAGATTAATATGTGAATATGTAACATGTAGGCATGGCCAATTAAGGCATAAGGTCACGGGGCGTTTTTCCAACAGAAAGCTTTGAGAGTTTGTTGCCAAGCATGTCTGGGAGATTACTTTTGATGTCGTGAGTTGAAGTGCAAAATTATAGAAGAAACAAAAGAACAAAAAGAGAAAAGAAAAAGAAATACTGTATCAAAAGTGGGACCAAACTTCTCCGCATCTTTAGCTCCAAATTACGTAGTAAGCCCTGGATTTCTCCTCGTCACCGGTGGTGAGATTTCAATTTGATATCTATCGTAATACTATATACCTTGTTCTAGGTCTAGTCTAGTCTAGTCTAGAACGGAAGGTTATATTCACGATCAGTCTCGGCGAAATCAATAAGATAGACAAACACTTACTATCCAATCTACCGGTACTGTGGTGAGACACAGGTTCAAACTAAATCACAAATCTTCATCATTCATAAAGTTCTGCAACCATTTACTCCGGCCCGTGAAGCTACGGAGACGCTTTCCAAAGATCCTAGACAAGGGGGTTCCTTAGTGTTAGCCAAACATCGGCCAATTATTTTGTAGCACAATCAGGGGGAAACTTAACTGAACTCAATTGCACCAATTAAAAAGATGACCATCGAGTCTCAACTTACCACAAAGGGACCGTCAGCAAAGTAACCCCCAGGAACAACGACCCCAGGATGCAAAACACAACCAGGGGCCCCTGCATCGCCAGCCAGTCGTTGATAAAGTACGTGAAGCCAAAAGTGAGCAGGTTCCTGGCGTTGATGGCGACAAACGCCTCCTCGTTGAGCCGGCGGTAGCAGTCGATGACGTAGCCAAACACGCACGTCGACGCAAAAACCAAACTCATGTTGGCCAGGCCGAAGCACAGCACGGGGCCGACCCAGTGCGTCTGGTTGTGGACGGTGGCGCCGAAGCCGAAGAAGCCGACCACGCCGAGAACCCCCGCCACCGCCATGAGCGGCAGCCGGAACTCGGGCTCGTACACGCCCCGATTCTTGCGCGTCAGGTACAGGCAGATCCAGTCGTTGAGTGGTCCAGACATGAGCTCACCCACGATGGTTAGGATGAAGGGCGAGAGGCTTATCAGGCCGGTCTGGCTGATTGTGAAGTTGTAAGGTGGGTTGATGAAGATGACGGCGTTGACGACGGAGAATACGACTATCCAGGTCATAAGTGTCCCTGTGGTGGAGATGAAGGGCGTTGACGCATGTCAACAAAGCCCGACTTTAAATTGAGCCATAAGTTGAGGGGGCATAATCAGCTCACCGTATATCAGAAACCCCCATAGCACTGCCGGGTAAAAGAAAAGCACCACAGGCCTCAAGAAAACCTTCCACAGCGGTGCATGACTGTAACGGCCCGTAAACACACGGAGCGATCGTAGGTAGCTGTGTTTCAGTTCCGCTTCCTGACCAGCAACCATGGAAACTTCCTCGGCCGCACTCTTCTCCCCATGGATTTCCTCCTTGACACCTCCCACCGCCCTCGTCCTCGTCTCTTCACCACGCCGGTACATGGTCTCTGGCACCAGAAACACGACGCACAGCATCAAGACGCCAAAGAAGATGGCGCACACCCCAAACGTCCACCGATACCCGTCCCGCTCGATGATGTAACCGGCGATCAACGCCCCGCCGCTGATGCCCGTCAGCAGGAACATGTTCCAGACGGCGATCCTGGTGGCGCGCTCGTGGACGAAGTAGAGGTCCCCGATGGTGCACTGCACGAGGATCTCATAAGGGGCCATACCAATGCCGGCGATGATGCGGCTGGCGAGGAAGGACGAGTAAGTGGTGGTGACGGCGCCCCAGACGCTCGTGGCGAACATAATGGCGATGGCGCCAATGTAGATGGGCCTGCGGCCGATGATCTTGGCCAGCGGGTTGGTGAGGAAGAGCGACAGGCCGATGGAGAGGATCAGCCACGCCGTCGCCTCGGATAGGATCTGGACAGTGATGCCGAGGTCGATCGACACCTGGACGAAGCCCGGCGAGAGCATCGGTCCGTAGGCGCCAACCACCGCTGCCGACATGGCGACGATCAAAAGGACCACTTCTTTTTTCCATTGAGGCCACTTTTGTGAGGTGGGCAAGCAATTCGTGAGATTAGTGTTGATTAGTGTTGATTTTTTTTTTTAAAAGGTGTCATAGCTTGGGAGATCAAGAGAGTGAATGGACTCCCCCTACATTCAACGGATCGTTGGGACTGTCGGTTGGTTGAGGGACCAGGATGACGTCCTTGTACCGTCCTTTGCCCTTCTTGAGTAGTTCTATCGGGACGTCGGTCAGCTCCGGTGGTAAGTCATCCTGATCATTCATGAAAGCTGTTTATATGTATCGTCAGTGGTTCAATACGACGGCCTGCTGCCTTTGGACGGACAATCGACAAGGGGTTTTGAGCCACAAACGTACCCGTGCCGGGCACGAGTTCCATCTTTTTGCATTCTAGAATCCCAAACGGCATTGTGGCGAGAGAAGTTTTAATAAGAGAGGAGAATTAGTTGATGTATCACGGCAAACAAGCACATCTAAGAGTCAACAAAATAATCCTCATCCCACAGTCAATTTGGGGTGCTTATTCTATTTTATAAAAAAAAAAAAAAAAAAAAAAAAAAAAACCTAGGCACCGAGTGCCACAAAGTTGAAAGGGGTTTGCCATTGATACATTCACAGTCCCAAACTCCGGAAGTCGACAGTTGTGACCTACAACTGACTTCCCCGCGCACTTTCACCTACCTACATTTCGTCATGTTACCTTGGGTGTATCAAAGAAGACGTTGAGTGGTCAGCCAGAGTTGCATCTTCTTGGACGGCCAAATGATCCGGCTGACTATGCAGTGGGCCGAAGTATCTATCTGCAGTGCAACCATGGATTTTACTACCGGATGTGACAATGCAGCTTCGTGATGACTGGGGGGATTCGAGGGCAAATTTGGACTACATCACGGCACTTATTACTCTCCTTGATGCCGATCTGGTCTTTTGATGAAGATATTGACAGTGAGATGATTTAGTCTACTTCGAGAATTAGTGCTAGGATTAGAGTAGATATACCTCTGTCTTATGTGCAAATATCAAATCGTAATTTTTATTGCTGCATTGTTTGAAGTGTTTTTTTTTCCCTCTTTTTCTTCTTCTTCTGCGAGTTTGATCTTATCTCAGCTAGACTGGGCGGGCCTGAAGTGGTCAGGGCCCTGAAATGGTCAACACGCACCCCACCAAATTTATATGCGATCGTAGCTATAATCAACAAAACAACAAACTTGACGCGTAAATATACCCACCACAACGTTGTTTTAAAGCCGTAAAAAAGCCGTAATGTTTTCAAATTTGGAATATCGCTTATTAGAGGCCGCGATTTTGGTGCAAGCGGGCGTACCTAAAACGTAAACCGCCAAAATTTGGTCAATATCGCGAACCACGTTAAAACGACGCGTTAAAAAAGGAAAAACCCGGCAACAAACCCATAAATAATATTAGATTTTATTTCCAAAACAGGAATCGTTCTTTTATAATTGGATTAAAAACGAAGAACAAATAAAAAGGGCGCCGACGCACCAAATCGTTAGGGAATTCGCTTTTTTAATATTTCCAACCGAACGACGAATATACGTTTTTGGCCGGCGTTGGCTCAGGGCTTTTTTACGGCGCTATCCAACGATCCGTACCAAAATTGGGCGCTTATTAAAAGGAATAAAAACCGAAAAAGCTATTGGTAAAACTATTTACAAATTCCAAACGTAATATCGACGTTTTATCGAATATTATTTAATTTGTTAATAAAATATCGTAAATATAAACGAACACGGGTTTTAATAAGGCGATACAAAAACGGAAACGGTATTGGGATTTTATTTACAATTTAAAATTAAAATAAAAAGCTTAAACGATTTAATTTGGGCGTTGATTATCGAAACCGTAACCGCTATAGGCAAAAAATTAACTCCGGTCGTAATATTAAAAAACGTAACGTTATAAAAATAGTAATTTCCGGTTTTATTTCCGATTTGGAAATTCGATTTAACCCTAATAAATTAAAATTTATTTAAAATCGCCTTTAAATGGCTAAACGAAATTTATTTACCGGAAATAAAACCGGAAAACCCGTTAAAATACCGGTTATTAATATTTAACAAATATATAACGCACACGTTAGCAAAATTCATATATAACGCTTATTATAACCGCGTTATAATCGAATATTTACCTTTTCACTCCTTACATCTTACTTAACCGCTCGACGTATCGGTATTTAACGCTATAAAAAAATATTATCGTTAAAATACGAAATTTTTCGCTAATATAAATATTATTACACCGGAACAAAAAAAAAAATTTATCCAAACATACGAATAAACTTCTAACGTAGGAATTTTTAACCGGAATATAATTGCAAATTTTAAAAAAACCGGAATTTAGCCGCCTTTTTCGAATAAAACGGCTATATTTAAAAAAATTGTCGATACCGATCGCCCACCCGTTTTCCCACCCGTAAACTTTTTTATTATCGATACCGTTAGCGATATTATCGTTTTTAACACCCCAAAAACGTCGTAAAATATACGCGTAGGGGTTTAGCAAATATAGAAATATTTTGGTAAAATTTAACGAAATTTATCGCTATTTTTTCGCAAAATCGCCAAAAGGATGGATTTTTAAATCATTTAAATCGCTAATTTTTAAGCCGAAAACGCACGTTTCGCCGAAAAAATTAAAAAATATAAACCTATACCGCGTAAAATAGTTAAAAAAAATTAACAAAATCGGTTTACAAACATAAAGGATATTTACAGGGTTTAAAACGAAGTAAAAAACAAAAGGCCGGTTTTAAAGATTACGGTATTGCGAAAATACCAAATTTAGGATTACAACGTCGATTTTCCGGCTTTATTTTCTGCTCAGGATTATTAGGAATAGCAACCCAGTTAATAGCTACAATTTAATACATTTTTACCGCAAAATAGCTGAGATTTTGAGTGAATTGTTTGTTTTGTTGTTCCAGTTATGCCGGGCCCACGCTGACCACTTCAGGGCCCTGACCACTTCAGGCCCGCCCAGTCTAGATACTAAATATACGACCATCTAAAATCAGTCCGTTTGTTAATTTTACGTACCTCAGGTAATTTAAATAACAATTGGGATTCCTCAATAGACATGATAAATACAGACAATCCACCGTTTTCGTATTCGAGCGGACAATAATACTCGGGCAACCCTTGGGCCCGATTGATCATAAGACGAAAAAAAAAAAAAAAAAAAAAAAAAAAAAAAAAAAAAAAAAAAAAAAAAAAAAAAAAAAAAAAAAAAAAAAGGAAAAAAAAAAAAAAAAAATCTGAAAAACAAAGAAACTCAGGCACCTACCTTACCTACAGTAAGTGTACATAGTAGCTGTGCCATAGCAACACATCAAATACTGGTGTAGTGGACCAATCCCCGCGTTCGCCAGAACCCACACTGCCGAAACTACTCCGTACATACGTTGTACAGTTCCCAAAGTGGTAGAAAACCAGTGGGTGATTTAATACTGTGTGAAACCTTGACCAGTTTGTGTACAATGTATTATGCATTTCTCCATCGGTTTACCCTTATCTTGTGCACAAATCACAAACCGCAACCACTTTTCTTTGTCGCCTCCCATCCCATCTCGCAGCATCGAATCGTCCCCAAATGTACATACAGTACACATGCCAATTGCGCTTGGCCGTTGGGTAGAACCTGGTTTGCGAGACCGCCCAAATGCCACCCTGGTGCCGAAAAATCCCATAGCAGTTTTGAGGGAATTTAGTACCACCGCGAATTGATGGGTAAAGCTTACGGGAAGTTGATGTGCTTTTTTTTTACTTTTTATTTTATTTTTTAGACGACAACCTAAAAAAAATTATATAATAACATGCTCATGGATTTGCCCTACAGAACAAGAAGATCTCAATTTATATTTACAGTAGGTGGGATACCAAATTGATGCGCACCACAAATACCCGCAAACATCTACCGTTCTATATACATCAAGTAAGGTTACCAGGCTACGTAATACGAGACCAAGCCCATCCACATCCATCCATCCATCCATTTATTCATTGGCATCCATCCCCTTTCCCAGCACCGGTTGTTTCTTTCTCCCATTGATGCCCCTCCCTAATTATCATGCCCCTCCCACTTGCTGCCCGAAATCTGTGGGGATCAACTGGAGAAAAAAAAAACACTGGAGATGCCCGCGAGAGATCAGTCTCCCAAGCCGTGGCCGCCCTTGCCGCCCTTTACTTATCCATCATTACAAAATAATTATACAGGCTTTTCAATCTGCCTTTGTCACCATTACAAATACAGAAGATGTCGTTGGTCATGCAGGAGATGTAGTGTATTTTTCTTTTCTAGAACTGGTTTTTTAAAACCTCCCCACTGCCGATCGGGGCTAGTGCCAACCAACCAAGCCTTGAACTAGACGGTAGACTAGAACATTCTGGCCTTATTGCTACGTATGGACCTGTCCAAACTCTACACGGATTCTATGTATTTTCTTGGTACACTGCTACCCTTGATTAAGTACCTACCGTTAGGTATGGGAGGTAAGATAGGCTTGACGAGTATCTATCAATCACATGGTACTCGTCATCAACACGCGTATACCGGATTTGCAATGCATTACTATATCCCTGACATATCTTTACTATATATGAAAACAAGGCCAGACGAACGATTTCAAATTATTGTCCAAACGGCCAAAGGCAGCCTCGTCGATTATATGTATCCACGAGATAGTCAAGGGTGTTGGACTGAGCGAGCGGGCGAGGCGGGTTGTAACAAGGCCGCTCCATACTCCATACGCGAGCTCCATCATCCCCACAACCTACTTTTCCTTAGCCGGCTAGTCTCGCTTCTTTTTAACCCCTCAATACCCCAATGTCTATTCTGTCCCAAGAGACTTGTTTTTGTTTACTTTGTGCTTCTTCTTCTTTTTTTTTTTTTTGGGCCCCAGAAGAAAGTCCCATCATCTTATAAGAGCAAGCAATAAACACTTCGGATGACATAACATCCATCCACGTGGTTAATACAGCAGACATACACAAGGTTGTTTTATTGCAACTCTTCTTTTCGTAGGATACGACGACATCCCAGTCCTGAACCAATGGCAACCAACGGAAACGGAACGCATGTCCCGTCTCGTCCGGGGCCCCCTGCGGCGACCATTCAAACCGATGTCGTCATAATCGGGGCCGGTCCGGCCGGCGCGTCGCTGGCTTGCTTTCTAGGCAGCCATGGCATCAAGGGACTTATAGTGGCAGCGACCTCGACGACCGCTGATACTCCCCGCGCCCACATCACCAACATGGCTGCATTGGGTATGTTGCAGGTCCCCGAGCCAGCTGGTTTAGTTTTCAGTGACGTAAAAATAACAGCCCCTTATAAACTGCCTTTTCTGCCGGGGTGCTAATTCCAAATCCTAGAATGCTTGAGGGATATCGACCTTGAAAAGAAATGCATCCACCTAGCTACTCATGGGGACTCCATGGTGCACTCCCGCTGGTGCTACAGCATGGCGGGCAGGGAGTACGCCCGGATACACTCGTGGGGTAATAGCCCAACGCGAAAGGTTGGTCAATGTGGCATCGAAATCCTAAGCAGTCCAACATGAGACTGGGGTCGACGCTCTATGATCCTGACAACTTACTTGCCTTGCTCGCCAGGGAGAATATGAGAAATACAGCCCCTGCACGCCTGGTGATCTCCCCCAGACTCTCCTAGAGCCGGAATTGGTTCGTTACGCGACCTTGAACGGCTTCCAGATTCGATGGGATACCGAGTTCCAGTCCTTCCAGGAAGGAGATGACGGCGTAACCGTCACCGTCTTGGACAAGATCACGGGCCTCAACTACTGCATCGAGGCCAAGTACCTCTTCGGCGCGGACGGCGCACGTTCCCGCATAGTCTCGCAGCTCGAGCTCCCACTCACACGGACCCCTGGTGGTGGTCTCGCCATCAACGTCCAGATCAAGGCCGACCTCTCGCATC
Source organism: Pyricularia grisea (assembly GCF_004355905.1). Classification (NCBI taxonomy): domain Eukaryota; kingdom Fungi; phylum Ascomycota; class Sordariomycetes; order Magnaporthales; family Pyriculariaceae; genus Pyricularia; species Pyricularia grisea. Next base: position 2,206,377 of record NW_022156720.1, read on the forward strand.
TGATGAAGTACCGAACCGGCAACTTGCATTGGGTGATGCAGCCGGACCGTGAGCACACCGACTTCTGCTTCTTCGCCGTGGTAAGGATGGTCAAGCCTTGGACCGAGTGGATGTTCATCCTGTTCCCCGTCAAGGGCTACGTCATGGACCCCAGGCCGACGATGGAGCAGTACCAAAAGAACATCCGCCAGCTCATCGGCGACGACACGCCGTTTGAGATCATGCGCGTGAACACCTGGACGGTCAATGAGACCGTGGCCGACAACTACCAGCGCGGCAGGGTCATGTGTCTGGGTGATGCGGTGCACCGCCACCCTCCGTTCAACGGCCTTGGCTCCAACACGTGCATCCAGGATGCATTCAACCTTGCTTGGAAGGTCGCATATGTGATGCAAGGTGAGACATAGCATCCATATCCAGTCAGAACTTTTACTTGTATAAGCAAAATCACGCAATATTACACATATACTAACATGCGTTACACACCCGCTCTAAAGGCAAGGCCGGGCCCGAGCTGTTGAAAACCTACACTCCGGAGCGGCAGCCCGTCGGAAAGGGAATCGTCAAGCGGGCCAACGACGGGTTCCGGGACCACAACCACATCTTCAACGCTATAGGGCACATCCTACCGACTCTCGAGGAGCGCAAGCAGGCCCTCGCGGAGCTGGCATCCGACACGGACAAGGGCAGGAAGCGACGGGCGGACCTGCAGTGGGCGATCGCCAACTCGGAGCACGAGTTCCACGGCCTCGGCATCGAGATGAACCAGGACTACACGACGCTGCCGTCGACGGGAATCTACACCGAGGACGAGGCGACTACTTTTGCCGACGTCGAGGAGCCGGCCAACCCGGACGTGGTGCTGTACCACTTCCCCTCGACCAAGCCGGGCCGCAGGCTGCCGCACGTCTGGATCAACACGGCCGTGCCTACCGACATGGTCACCACCATCGACCTCTCCGGGAAGGGCGGCTTCTCGCTCTTCACGGGCATCGGCGGCGACGCGGCGTGGAGGAAGGCGGCGGCCGAGGTTTCTGACCTGCTCGGTGTCCCGATCCGGGCCTACTCCATCGGAATCGGCCTCCAGTACGAGGACATCTACGGAGACTGGGCCCGCGTCAGGGCCGTCGAGGAGTCGGGCTGCGTCCTGGCCAGGCCGGACCGGTTCGTCGCGTGGAGGTGTCGCGAGCTGAACAGGGATGGTGGCGAGGCTTGGGCCAAGAGCAAGTTGGAGACGGTAATGAGGGCTGTGCTGTCGAGGTAGAAGTAAAGGAGGAAAACAAAGTACAAAAGGGGAGGAGGGGTTATTTGTGATTTGATTATTTGGGTCCATTTTAATTGAGGCTGTGTTGGCGAACTACACTTGTCCTGTTTGTTTTGAAAACAACATGCCCTGTCTGACGCCCAAGGACGGACGGGTAGTAGTGCACAGCCTGTGTGGGGTTCGCCAAACGACAGCACCGGCGGTCGCTAACGGGTCCCCACCAAGCCCACAGCTTTGCAGGCAACTACAACTAACTGCACCCACCATTCAAGCCCATTTTATTTGTAAATGGCCTCAAGCATAAGGTAAGATGCGACACTAAATGAAAGGGTGGCGAAGTGAGGTCATGTGCAGCCGTTTTGTTTGACAGCCTCGAGTTTAGGTAAGATGAAGGGCTTATATTTTTCTCCAACTTTTTCTTCTTTTTTTCTCTCTTTAATTCTGCTGCCTAATGGAGGGACTTTTTGGCATTATCCGAATTATTCAATGGAGAACTTGGTTAAATGCCTCATGAATGCTTCATAGGTATAAATGAAATTGAATCGACCAGATTATCTTGACTTTTGTTCCAAGATCACTTATAATATTTCGATTAAGACATCTATTTATCCACTTTAGCTCATTAAGCTAACATAACCACCCATATCCTTATAATTCATCTTGTAATTTCAGAAAGTAGCTACCAACAAATCCATCAAATATAAAAAAAAACCATGAGAAGTGCAAAGGAAGCAGAAGGGTTGGGCAAACCACTCCCGGCTCTACCAGCGCAGTCATCATCAATGCTTGACGTCGGCGAGAGCTCAAGAGACGCACCATCAGAACCACCACAATACGAAGAAGTAAACACCTCAGCATCAAGGGCATCAGCAGCAGCAGAAGCAGAATTCGCATCCCAAGAATCACTACCACCTCCGTCTGCACCTCCAACAACCAATCCCTCCTCCCTACCAGACCCACCACCATATGCCGAGGACGCCGCGCTGGTGCAGGACATACTCATCCCGGCCGGCACGCTCCGGCTGGCCGACAGGTCCATCTTCGCCGCCGAGGCGGGCCCAGATGCGGCGCCGCTGTACGAGCTCGACCAGACCATCGGGTACTCGCGCACCGCGTTTGGGACCATCACACTCTCACGGCTCGAGCACCGCATCAAGCGCGGCTCCGAGGTCGCCACGCGGGTCAGGGCCATCTCGGAGCTGGTGCAGACGCCGCCCGTGACCGGTCCGACCTTCCCCTTCCACGCGCGCGCCACCATCGCCAAGGCCCACACGCTCGGCTCCCTGGGTCTGGTGTCGTACGTCGGCGGCTACCACGTCCACCGCGCCGAGGGAAAGGGTATGGTGCAGGGGGAACAGCTGTTCCGGGCTACGAGGCCGCACAAGAATCACGGCGAGCTGACTGACAGCAATGATTGGTTTGCCGTCGGCGGCATGGCTGGCACGGTTGTTGTGGCTGCTGACAACGGCGGGGGCGGGGGCGGGGGCGGGGGCGGGGGCCAGGGTTCGAGCAACAGCCGGTCGGGCCGCGGACGAAGCTTGAGTAGGAGCTTTGACGGCGGTGGCGGCGTGTTGATCGCGAGGGAGAACACGGAGCGTGAGGGCATGCACACGCTCGAGATCCTTGTCTCGCTGGACCAGCGGACGCGGGATGCGCTTGTTGCCTCGTGGTGCCTGCGGCTGTGGGAAGACATTGCTGCACGTAACAAAGTGAGTCTGAGGGGCTTGGGAGATCATACCCAACTGCCTTTTTTTCGTTTCTTTTAATAGGATGATAAAAGGACCATACGAGGCTTGAAGCTTTCTTCTAGGTCACATAGCTGACACTTCTGTTGCATTGTAGCCTCTATACGATGCGAAATCCAAGACAACAAGCACTCTTAAGATTCTAGCACGGAACTTTCATTTCTAGGGTCTTGAGAGAAAGATATATCTACAGAGACTTTTCTGTACAGCTGGTCCCGGTAATACAAGGGCATCAAAAATCAAAAGACTTGTTGACCGTGTGACTTTGGCGACCAGGTCAAGCCTTTGCTGGCTCAAGTTCTATACTCATAATGTCCAAGGCATGCGGGAGTAAGGCGCATGTACAACTGTGCCGTTCAAGTGCCGGTGTCTCTGGCACACACCACTTGAAATTAATCCGCTCGTATTAATAGTTCCTCCAATTATATGGTTGCCCGCAACGTAAGGACTGATAGCTCGTTTATCATTTCCAACTGCAAGGCGTCAGTGGGGAACTGGTTCCTTTTAGATAGCCCTGTTGTTACATGACCCTCGAGTTATTTACTCAACCGAGTCAATTGGAGCCCTCGGTCTTTTACCTTTCAATTCACATACAATCAACCCAGATTTGTCTAGCTCACAACCATGGAATAATTCTCAGTAGCAGCCCATATAATGTTATGAGATAGATGGGCGAGCAAGCATCCCGCCGTGACAGAAACAAGGTCGCATATGGCAATATAACCGGCATCTGCCGGCCCAAGTCAAGGCACTGGTTGGCTATATTGGATGCTGGGCAGACGCAAACCCAGTCCATAGGTGGGGGACGGGTAAGGAAAAAAGAGAATAAACATAGGTGCCCGGAATGTAATCTGTATTTGTCCCAAGATGATCATAATTGAAGGCCTGCTGGGTATCACATCTTACTTTCCAAGCATTCAATCGGCATCATCCATGCGGGATATTCGCGGTCAAAGTGTGGACGGAGCTTGATTTCATCCAATGAGCCCCCAGCCCCTCAAACTTCAAAGTCATTTTTGATGGCCCACGCAGGTTATTACTTGGCGTGGCATATTTCCCCACGATCCGAGGGAAATATCCATATTGTCGTTCCCGTCATAGTGTGTGTACAAGTCGGTATATCATTCCCTGCCAAGTGACGTTCGACCATAAATAAAATGTCACCCAACACCTCACACCAGGGGTAAACCGCTTAGCTGTCATGATTTCGATCATAGTAATCATCAGTCTGCTATCAAATCCTGGACGTGTTCCTACGCCATAGTTACCATGCATTTCCGAGCAGTAGTATCGCTTCTTTTGGCCGGCACGGCAGTTGCCATGCCCGCGTCGGCCATCTTTAGCCGACAAGAAGCAACCTGCAGTACTCCGACAGACTTTCCGGCCGTGAACGAGAGGCAGCTGCCGGACCCTTGGAAGATGGCCAGTGGCAAGTCCGTCTCATCCGCCGCGGACTGGACCTGTCGTCAGGCCGAGATGAGCAAGGCCCTGCAGCAGTACGTCCTAGGCGACTATCCACCCCCTCCAGACTCGGTCACTGCCACGGCCACCGCGACCGGCCTGAACATCCAGATCAAGGTTGGCAGCAACACCAGAGCAATCTCTGTCGCCATTACCAAGCCTACCAACCCGGGCGCCTCAGGAGGTCCGGCCATCATCGGCATCGGCGGCATCTCGATCCCTGTACCCACTGGCATTGGTCGTATCAACTTTGGGAATGACGCCTGCGCATCACAGGCCGGGTCGCAAAGCCATGGAACAGGGTGGTTCTTCGATCTGCACGGCCGCAGTCACAGCGCAGGTGCCACCACAGCCTGGGCCTGGTGTGTAGGCCGCATCATCGACGCCCTGGAGCAGTTGGGTCCGGCAGTGACTGGCATCAACACTGCCAGGCTGGGCGTCAGCGGATGCAGCCGCAACGGTAAGGGTGCCTTCATCGTCGGCGCCCTCGAGAAGCGCATTGCTCTTACGATTCCGCAGGAGTCTGGGTCGGGCGGGGCGGCCTGCTGGCGGATATCGGATTCGGAAAAGGCCAAGGGCAAAAACATCCAGACGGCGAGCCAGATCGTCACCGAGAACGCATGGTTCTCGCCACGATTCAACTCCTTCACCAGCAGAACGACGACAATTCCGGCGGACCACCACTTCCTAGCAGCCATGGTGGCACCAAGGGGCCTATTCGTCATTGAAAACGACATCGATTGGCTGGGTCCTGTGAGCACGACGGCATGTATGAAGGCGGGTAGGGCAATCTACCAGGCTCTGGGCGTGGGGCCGAGCATGGGGTTTTCGCTCGTCGGCGGTCACCAGCATTGCCAATTCCCGTCAGCGACGACGGCCAACCTCAACTCTTACATCAACAGGTTCTTGCTTGGAACGGGCCAAACGAACAATGTGGAAACGAGCAGTGCTACGGTCAATATGGCCGAGTGGACCAGCAGCTGGTCCACAGCGCCACAGATCACCTTGACGTCGCCTGCGCGGGTTTGAGGCCAATTGTAGCATCTACTAGGTGGTCGCTAGTAGCTTCATTTTGTCCAAGATATGACAAGACAAATATAATCACATGTGCGCTGCGATGGGTTACTGGAGGATGAGACGAGCACTTGAAGCTGTAGTACAGTCATATCAGATCCAATCTGCCGACGTTGGTTGGAAAAATAATCCATCAAAAGACAATTCAAAGTGTTTAGTGATCAGTGCAAGTTGGGATCTCCCTCCCATTTCGCAGAATGATGCGTCGCTGGGTACCTGCCCGGTCTTCAAAGGTTTAATGCCCCACCTACCTCCAGTAAACCCCACCCTACCCACTTCACCCAAAGGCGGTAAGTCAATTGAAGCGCGATCAATGAACGGCAGAAAAAAAAAGTTTCAGGGACTGAGCTGCGCCAGATGCTTCTCAAAAAGAAAAAAAAAAGAATAGTAACACTAAACTTAGGTGGTAAGCCAAGGTGGACGGACTTCCAATTTAAACACCACCCATCCTTTAAGACAGAAAAATGGCGGCCGAAGTTGTACCATTACAGCAGCTCAAGTTGCCTGCGGGCCCGTCGCCCGTAACGGCTGAGCAGAAATACTGGAAGTCTTTCACCAACCAAAAGTCGCATACCTCGACGGCATCATGGCCCGTCACCCATATCAGCTTCCCCGCGCCCATGGCCGGGGGATACTCGTCGGCAACCTCAACCACTGCCGTCAAGAACAACGATGTCTTTGCTGTCACCGCTGGTCCCCGAGTCGACGTCTACAGCATACGGCGACGTGAACCCCTCAAGACCATCAGCCACTTCGACACGGCTGCCCGTTCCGGTGAAATCCGACCCGACGGCCGAGTTTTGCTGGCCGGTGAGGACTCTGGAAGGATGCAGGTCTTTGACGTCGCCGGCTCGACCCGTGCTGCTCTGAGGACTTGGAACATACACAAGCAGCCCGTATGGGTCACCAAGTGGTCGCCGAGACCTGGCGACTTGACCACACTCATGAGCTGCTCTGACGACAAGACAGTTCGCCTCTGGGACCTCCCCTCGGCCGACCCGACGAGAACATTTGTTGGCCATCAGGACTACGTGCGCAGCGGTGCCTTCATGACGGGGCCTGCCGCCACCGGAAGCGGCAACATCCTCGTCACCGGATCTTACGACTCGACCGTGCGGCTCTGGGACGCCCGTGTTCCAGGCCCGGCAGTGCTCACCTTCCAGCATACGGCCCCAATCGAGGCAGTCCTACCTTTACCATCAGGCACCACCATTCTCGCTGCCTCAGGAAATTCCATCTCGGTCCTCGACGTTGTGCACGCCCGGCCTCTGCGCACGATAACCAACCACCAAAAGACGGTCACCTCGCTCTGTCTGGCCAGCAACGGCCGCCGCGTCTTGTCGGGCGGCCTCGATGGGCACGTCAAGGTCTACGACGCCGAGTCGGGCGGGTGGAATGTCGTGGCCAGCACAAAGTACCCTTCCCCCGTCACGTCGCTGTCCGTCATCTCTGCCGGCGCCAACGCGGCAGACCGCCACCTGGCCGTCGGCATGGCGTCCGGTCTTCTCAACATCCGTACGCGCCTGACGGGCGCCGCGGCCGACCGCGAGCGCGAGCTCGAGGTTGCCCGCACCATGACCGAGGTGTCGGACCTGCGCGCCATGGACGCCGCGCGCGACAAGAGGAAGCGCGCCGCCCAGCACTCGCTTGCCCTGGACAAGGCCGGCTTGGGCGCCGACTTTGTCATCGACGCCACGGGCGGCAAGGGACGCAAGACCCGCGCCGCCAAGGAGCCCAAGTGGCAGAAGGACCTGAGGCACCAGAAGTATCGGCAGGCGCTGGACCGTGTCCTCGACGTCACCTCCCCGGAGCACTCGCGCATGGCCGTGTTGACGCTGCTGACGGCCCTGCGGCACCGCAGTGCCCTCGTGCACGCCCTAGAGGGCCGCGATGAAGAGACAGTCCAGCCCATCCTGTCCTGGGTCACCCGCCACGTCGTCGACCCGCGCTACGTCTCGGTCTGCGTCGACGTCGGCCTCCACCTCCTGGACCTGTACGCAGAGTATGCCGACAGGTCACCGGAGCTCGAGCAGGGTTTCCGCATGCTCAGGAGCCAGGTGGTCAAGGAGGTAGAAAGGGCGCAGATGGCCTGCCAGACCGGTGGCATGCTGGAGACCTTGATGGTGAGCTCCGAGGCCTGAGAACAAGAAAATTAATGGTTCAACTATTGGAACGGCCTGAGATGTTGATTTTTTTGGATTTCAAAATTTGGTCGGCTCATCTCATCAAAGTAGCTACGGTACGGTATATTATTGGACGTGTGGTGTATACCCCTTTTGTGTTCGGAATTTGTGTAAAAGGGGTTTGCTATTTTCGAGGGATCCCCTTGGGTGATTGCTCGTTTTTTTTTTGCATTGCGTCGGCGTACGGTTTGTTTCAAAAAAAAGAACAGGATGAAAATAAAGGTGGATTTACATAGTTTGATCTTGCCAAAACAAAACACGTTGTAGGTGAAAACAGAATCATCATCACTAAATCCAAGCTTGTGAAAACATGCGAAAGACGTGGACAAGGTCTAGGGACACGCGTGACCAAGGACACCACGTCCCAAGGCATAAAAACCAGTATGGAATATCACACGCATCGAGAAGCCAGCCCCTTGTTTCCAAAAAAACACCTTGTCCAGGCAAATCTTGTTATAGTTGCAGTTGTAGTTGTGGTTGGGAGGGAGAAGAAAACCCATATCGAGTCATGAATATCGCCAACAATACATTCGTAAGAAAGGCCGTTTCCATAAAACTCCACAAAAAGAAGAAAAAAAAAAAAAGAAAACCCCAGTAAATACCCAAGCAAGATGAACTAACAAAACAAACAGGAAAGAATCCAGAAAAGAATCCTAAAGCCGAGGCGCAAATTTGACGAAACCACAACACTTCCCCCACACCCCACGCTTTCCTCGAGATTCCTTCAAAGTCATATACAAACACTTGGTAGCCCACGCTGTGATAGCGAGTGTCATCTCTGCCAAAAGATAAAGCAACAAGAAAAGCAAGAGCTCCCGATTCCGTCTGTCTAACCGGCCAAACGAATCCAAGAACCCAGAAAAGAAAAGGATGGGTTTTCGTGAAGCATTTTCCTCGTATCGTCGTTAAGCACACACCACATCAACGAGAAAGCTACTGCTTCTGCTTAATTTGGGCTCAAAGAATGGCCCTTTCACGTTTACGTCTCAGGGGGAAGATGAGAGGGGAACGCAGTTAGCATTCCACTGAGCAACCGGCAATCATCGGGCGTACGGCCGGTTCATGAGGGCGATCTCGCGTGTAATCTCGCTCCACTCGAGCTCGCGTTGGATCTCGCCGTTCCAGTGCAGCTGCAACAATTCCTCCCACTTCAGAAGCTCATACGCGAAGCGCAGGTGTGGCTGGATAATGACGTTCAGGCGGCGTGCACGAACAAAGCTGTACGCCCGTGGCACTGAAAGTTTCAGCTCCTTCATGACCTCGGCGATGCAGATTGTCGCGCTGCGTGAGACGCCTACGCGGCAGTGAACAAGGGTTGCTGTACCATTGCGGCGGCCGCGTTCTGTTAAATTGAAAGAACAAATCCCCTCGTCAGTCAAACAGGTCGGTAGTAGGGGGTTCATGGAGCTCCAAGAGAGAGGACTTACCAATGAATTCCAAACACCGCTGGAACTCGCACGTCAGAGGGTCGATTCCGTTGTCTTGGACGTTCTCGACGATACAGACATTTTCTGGTCCCCACTGTTCCAGCTCGCCATCACGCCACATCGCTGTCTCTCCAACACTCAAGATCTGTCCGATACCTAATTCTCGCAGAAGATCGGGGTTGTTTGCGTGGCCGAGGTTCCCGAGATACATATAATCTAAGATCCTACTGGGCAAAGACCCATCGAGTCCGGCCAGCCACTTTGGTTCATTCCGTTCGCTCTGCAACATTGCAGTCATTTCAGCTAAGCTGGTGGTGTCTGCATGAACAGGAGACGAAGACAACAACCGGGGCGCTATCGCCGTTAGCAGAGCAACATCTGTCGGGTACGCAAAGAAATTTCGCTTCTTGACCCTGTGCAAGTGCAACCACGCTTCGGGGACGGGCATCCCCGTCGCATAGCTGACATAGGCAATTGCAAGCATCGTGGACTCGGTATACCCGTCCTGGCAGTGAATAAGAATCTTTCGGGGTGGGAATTTTGACCGGCTGCTGGTCTCCGTCATAGCTTCATCATCGTCGATATCGACTGGGTCCGGACAGGTCCCTTGGGCGAGGTGGTAAAGCCATTTACATGTGTCCAGAATACCGTCTGCCTCGGTCTGGGACCAGGTTGGCGGCAGGATGGAACCCGATGATGGGAATTCGAGAAACATTTGCTGTATCACCTCATCGGGCATCCCGACGAGTGCCTGGAGGCAGACTGGGCTCAGTTGAGCCATATCGTTGCACTCTATGAAAATATCGTAGTCCTGATCCTCGCCCGAAGATGGGTCAGGCGTTGGGCCGAGAAAAACATTTGGTGCAATCTCGGAAGCCTTGGTCATGGCGTACATCTCCCTTCTCTCTTGGGTAAAGAGATCGACGACTCTGCCGGTCAAGCGGCCGCCGGAATCAACAGCCACTATCTCTGGGTGATTCTTCTCAAAGTTGGAGAAGCGCGAAAGGCACACAAAGGTGTTGTACTCTGGGAGCGCCAGATCGCCTTGGTCTATATGCTTCTGGCGCCAAGCTTGTTGTGCATTGGCTATGTCCCAGCCGACCTTACGCACCAGGGGTTCGTCATCGCCGTACACTACTATGTCTGAAGTCATGGCGGATTTCGCTGACTGAATCTGAAAGTTACGGACAGAGAATCCGTCTTTGGGATCAACATCGATAAACTCGGCAGCATCACTCTGCAGAAACTCTTGAGGAGCAATGGCTCCCTTGAGCCGCGAGGTGCTGAGATCACCATCGGCCTTGACGAGTGTCACGCTGCGCAGACAGTGAGGCGTCCGGCGTAAAGAACGGCGACGCTGGACAAAGAATGCCTGCTGGATGTGGTTCTGGGGATGCAGGCCGTGCAGCCATGGGAAGACTGCTGAAGGGTCTGGCAAAGGTTGCCTCGCAATGTGATCTAGAGCGTCGGCTATGTCTCTGGGGGTGAGCTGGTAGACGACAAGGCTGCCGCCATCGGCAGACCCCAAGCGTGGGAAAGCATCAGGAGGAAACAGGATCGATTGAGATAATTCGGTAACGGCAGCATGGTCGGAATCGAGGGACTCGAGCGTTGGTGGGTGGTTATCGTGAGGGTGAGACGCGGATCTTGGGACGGGACCCGGAGGGCATACTGGTAGATGTTTATTCGGTACTGGGTTCGCGTTGAGGCTGTCTATGGCAATGGAAGACGAGCTCAGAGAGAGACCCGAGGAGGCTCGGTGGGCAGGGATTGGTCGGGGGAGAGCAATGGTAGCCATGGCATTCGGTGTGTCGCACGCACAGTCGTCGGAAGCTTGTCTTGACAAAAGAGCGACAAGCGACTCGAGGTCATGCCCTTAAGCCAAAGCGATGCAGAACGATCTGCCGATGGTATAGGTATGCCTGTATGATATAGTGACAGGCGGTATTTCTTGTCGTTTGCGGTCAGATTCGATGTGGATATAAACGAAGTTACGTTATCCAACTGGAAGCTGGTCGTAGACGGGGACGAGACGAGACTTCTGCGTTTCGCGACGAGTGCTTGTCCGTGCCCGTATGAGAATAGAAAGTCTTTGTGGGGATCTAGTTCAAAGCAAGGTAATTGTCTGTCGCTTTCGTCTTTGTGCAGAGACGTCAACCTTGGGACGATAAAGGTTTCTTTAACAGCACACCAACTAGTCGTATCTTAATACGGTGACCTCGTTATACGAATGGAATTTAATTGAAAATGATGGAAAAGGAACTCGAGAACAACCAAACCAAAAGTAGGTGTCTAGACCACAAACTACCTACCTACACCTCAGGTAGGTAGATATCGGGATCTTGATCTGGGGGGTGACCTTCAGTGGGCCAAGGTTACTTCAGGCTAGGGATTAACACCCCTGTCCGATAGATAACTGAATTAATTGCCTTTAGGATGGATGCTAGGCCTAGTCTTTGTTTGTTTGGACGCCAACAAATCAGGGGTCAGCTTTGCCGTTCAAGGGGTCACAAGTTTTGTTTGGTCCAGCGACGGCGGGGAAGATAAAGACGAGTCGGAATTTGGTCCGGATGATTGATTGAAATGAAATTGATTTGGATCGGGGCTTGTTTGATTGAGCTTTCTTTGCTTTGACCAAGCTGTATATGTGTTTACTATCAGTGAATAAGGTAAGGTAGCTACCTACGCTTGTCCCTGCTGGAGACCTCTCCTATGATGCCATATCGCAAACACGAAAGATAACCAGTGATAGTCACATTTTTCTGCGTCTTGTGGTTCCATTCCTATTTTTGACAGTGGAGGCCGGGCATCGCTGCCTGTACAGTAGTAGGATGCTATTTGCCGCTCTCTCCCAATCTGTGCGGGGGCTCTGGGGTTTGATGGACTTGGGGGGGTGGAGGGGTAAAGGACCCTGCAAGCCAATAGCGTCCCAAGCCGGGGCTCCAATGTGGTAAGGGCGGGACAGGCGGTGCAGCGCTAATGCTGTTTTCGTCTCGCAGCTCTGGGCGTTTTTGGAGCAGAGATGCTCGAAGCTTTTCGTGATGCAGGGCTAAGGCCAGTTGGTTGCTGTGTGTTCGCCATGCATGCATGCCGTTGCGTCGCAATAACGACACCAGGAATGGAGCGAGGAGAGAGACTAAAGTTATTCGGTATTTTAGGGGGCACCCCGCTTGGAATTCATTTCTTCATTCTGCCTACGCGTTCACAGCCAAGAACTGTTCTGGAGCCAATGCAACACCAGAAGCTGCATTTGAAAGCAGAAAGAGTGAAGAGTAAAGAGTGAAATAAAACAAGGGCAAGCTTCCTACCTAGCTATGCTAGATACATGGAAATATTCAACTCAGACCTACAAAGTCTCAATCATGGTAATCATTCTCAGAATCTGATGGTGCCATGTCGCCCCATGGTCGAAACAACTGACGAGGCAAATGGGCAGTTTGGATAGGTTCGACAGGGGCGTCACCCAGCTGCAGCTGAGCGGAGTCTGTCACAAATGTCCCGCTGGTGTGACCGAGTTGCGGGGGTGGGTCATGGTCAGTGCTTCCGTTCCGGTTGCCCTACGAAGTAAACCACGAAACTCCCTGTTGAATGGATTGGTGTTTGAATCAGTTCCGGACTTCAAGGGTTGCTATGCTTGCTACCTTTTTGAAGTTTATACACTGCTGGGGATATTGTTTCAGATAACCCATCCTCAACTCGGCGACAATTTTTTCCGTAGGTATTGAAAAAAAAAAAAAAAAATCTGCTTTAGCTGCCACAAACATGAGGTTTCAATGCATATACCTAGCAATCGGTTATCCTAGAATTCACCTTCTGGCTTGCTCGCTAAGCTGCAGCTATCCTCAAGATACCTCAGCTAGCAAAGATTAGACTCCGTCAACCGTACATATCTCTACTGTACAATTGCGCATCACCCAACCACTTCAAATTCCAGACTAGGTCTAGTTCTAGAACTAGATAGTTCTAATTATTCTAGCACATTGAGCCCCACCTTGAGCTGTTGCGCGTAGTCAGTCCATGCCATCAGCGACTGACCTTGCTATCGACGATTAGTCAACCTGGAATCATGGAAGGAATCAGTCGGCCGGGCCCGGTTGAGACGTAAGCTCAAAAGCCGACCTCCTACGACCCGAGCCGGATCCGAAAGCATTTGCTTAGTTTCGCATGTGGCGACATGCTCAGACGGCACAGACATCAAGACGAAAACCGGTTGCGGTGTAGAAAACCACCAACCACCAAGCAGGGTGCGTCATATTCATCAAGGCATTTTACTTTCACAAGCTTCAATTTCTCTACAGTGGCTTGATGTGGAATATTTCGATCGCCAGACGCAACTTGAATGGTGCGATATACACAATATGGCACAAGTCGCACAACTGGGCACAATTCTAACAGCTGGTTTGGCTGCCAATTCATGCTTGAATAGGTAGTAGTAGGTAGACTCATAATACACGATTCCGAATAGATATAGACATGGATCTAATCATAGAGTATGAGAGTATAGGTAGTTGAGGTACGGATAGTATGTAAGGAACATACCTACCGGTACAGGAGAACACAACGAAACAAGAAACCAATCAGCCTAAGGTTCCTACCTAATTAAGGCAAGGTAGTGTTACTGCATCGCCGTTGTGTCTACTCTGGACCTTGCCTGCCCGATGTAGGCTCCAGTTTTTCTTCCATCAAGCTTTCAAATGACCCACTCCTATGGATCTCCAACGTCATCACCAGCGATTTTATGTTGCTTATCCAGGCAGGAACCGTGACTTGGTCACGGTATCATTTCAGAGCTGAAGAGGTACGTGACGCACAAAGCACAACATCAGCGGACAATGGCAACAAATGTTGCTAGTCAAGATAATTGCGTACATTGATCCAGACACAAAAGCCTCAGACAACTGCAGGCAGCCTTCCTGCTGACTGCACGCGCAAATTTCCTGATCGATCACAGGCCGACCGGAGCACGCTTATGCAACCAAGCATCCGAACTTCCACGACCGGAAGAGTTTCCCTGGCTCAACGACATCACCTTACACACAGACTAATACCCATCCATGTCTTTGCTGCAAGAGACCGCACTTCTTGCGACACTGATAAGTGTCGAGCTAGTCGGTGCGAGGTAGTAGGCGTGTGGCGTATTCTGGACGCGACTACAACAACTCGAGCGATACCAACAAAGAAAGGCGGTACGGTACACTCTCTTAGTCCGGCCGTCTCGTCATGTCGTTCGGCAGGCAAAAAGCCCATAGCCAAGGGCCCGGCTGCCGTCTAGCGCCCTTGAGCTATCCCCCCGAGACCAACCCAGAATTACACGGCATCCCGCCACTTGTTGCCCAGTTCTTCTACTCGTCTGTCATACCCATCGATGACCCTCTTGCACTGGCAGCGGCTCCCGACGCCAAGTCCTCGAAACCGAACCCTCCACGACCATTCTCGCAGGGTGACAATAACTCACTCGAGAAAGCATGGCTTTCACTCGCCTCGGACGAAGACCGACGAGACCACCGTTATACTCTGAAGATTCGAAGCCCAAGCCCATCATCTGCACGGACTGATAAAAAGAAAATCGATGCCATATGCAAACATCTAGTACGCAAACATGTCGAGAAACACAGGAGGGAGGGTCTGGTTCCCTCCGCCGTCCCGACACAGGAAGAGGCACCGATGTGCTGTGCCGAACTTCGCATCGACGCCTCCAACGAACTGAGGCGAGCCTTTTGTGCTCTTGTCCGTAAACGTCGGAGAGGGCTCGACGAAGACACCGTTATTCAGGCCGTGATGTTAGAGCTAGAGAAGGCATTAACCGCCGAAGAATCACCTACGCAGCCCAACCGAGCCAAGTCTGCGAGTATCTCTTCGACCGCACCCATTACCATTGGTTCAATACCATCAATACTCAATAACGAGCCTGGTTCGGCTCCATCGAGCCTACCGGCTACCAGAATTGGAAGACCAGACCGTCGCACAAAAGGAGATAGTGAGGCAGACAGTAGACGGTCGAGCATCAGTAGGGCCAATGTGGCGCCACTTAGTATGACCAAGATATCGACGACAGCACCAAGACCACCAATTGTAGATGATGGAATCGCAGGCAAGCCTTTTGTGCGAGTTGCCACACCAGAAGTCCCGGTGGGATTATCCAGTCCAGGATTGTCTTCCCTACTAAAGGGGACCAATAATGCCTCTAAACCCCCATCAAGGGACGGGAAAGTCTTGGACTCAGGGCACGTTTCGGACAATTCGAATCAAGAATCAGCCAACGGCTTGCCAGTTGTAGAGGACGACAGAACATGGGAGCTTCGCGGTCAACCAGTTGAGGTTCCAGTCGGCGTTTCTCGTCTACATATGGTCTCACTTCCAGTACTGCAAATGAAGCCGATATATTGGTCGCCAGTCAATGATATCAGTATTGTGTTGAGAGCTACTTGGTTCTACAGGTAAGTCGGGAACGGAACTTTCGATGCTATTCTGCCGTGGTTCTTGCGATTAACTCAAAGTTGCTGACAAGTAATACCTTCGTACAGGGACACCATGACTCCTGTCGAGCCGCAAGCAGCGAATCAACTGGAGGCAGGGTACCGAGAGCTCCAGCCTTGGACTGAGGCATGGAACGATGAGCTCCGCTGTGCTATCGATGTCGGTGCTTTGGGTGAAGAGAAAGTTGTGCAGCCTCTTTGGCCGCAACCTGTACAGAACAAACAGAACAACAAACCACAGGAAGATGATCTTCCGCCTCCCGAACCCAGCATATCGGATGATCCGCATTGCGCTGCTCGGTGTTTTCATGGAGAGGCCGCTGCCGAAGGGACACTGGAGGCCATCCAGAAACCAGACGGAAACGTGCAAAAGAGTTACGCCAACTATTACGTTTTGTACAAAAACTCGCGCGAGGCCTTCCTGCTCAAACCCAGCCTCAAGCCATCTGCATACTATGGACGCAAGCCCGTCAGCAAGATCGTCAAGGGAACCGACGTGGGCACGCCTGTGGTCAGGGGATTTGATAGAGATGCGTGGATCCGTCTGCACGAGCGCCCCACAAGCAAATCTGTGGCTGCCGAGGCCCAGATGTTATCGCGAGGTTCAGCGCCCCAGACAGCGGCAGGCATGACGTGTTTTGCTTGCCAGGCCGATGTTGATCGCTGGCGTGTCAATGATCTTGTTCTTGTTGCTCATGGCATCGGGCAGAAGTTTGCCGAGCGGGTTGAGAGCTTCCATTTTACACATGCCATTAATGCTTTCCGAAGGGCCGTGAACGTGGAGTTGGGCAATGAGCAGTTACGTCAAGCCATGGGTAACGGTCCAGGCGGAAAGAACGGCATCATGGTGTTGCCAGTCAACTGGCGTCACAAGCTCTCGTTGGAGGACGGAGGACCAATGCAGGACACCGATGGAGCAGCGCCTGTGCCTGATGGCTTCAATCTCAAGGACATTGAACCAAAGACAATCCCGGCGGTCCGCAGCATGATTTCTGACATTATGTTTGACATACCTTTCTACATGTCTCACCACAAACCCAAAATGGTACACGCACTCGTTGGCGAGGCGAACAGGGTCTACCGGCTGTGGTGTAACAACAATCCGGGGTTTGCGGAGCAGGGCCGGGTTCATCTGATTGCTCATTCTTTGGGCAGCGTCATGGCGCTTGAAGTGCTGTCGAACCAGCCCACCAAGACCCCGCCCATGAACGACTTGGACTTGGACAATACCCGGCATTTTGCATTTGACACGATCAACTTGTTCCTCCTCGGTAGCCCGGCAGGATTCTTCCTGCTTCTCGAGCGCGGCCAGCTAGTGCCTCGGCGAGGTCGACTCAAGCCAGGTGCGGATCCTGCGGATGTGACTGCCAGCGATGTCGTTTCTGAGCAAGGCCAGTTTGGTTGCCTTGCGGTGAATAATATCTACAATATCCTTGCACGGGAGGACCCTATTGCATACCTACTCAACGGAACGATCGATCCAGTGTATGCTGCAAGTCTAAAGACGGCCTACGTGCCTACCACCAATGTTGGTATGTTCCAATCTATCGGCAACGGGATCAAAGGACTGTGGGGTGGCGGGACGAGCAATATTCACCAACAGGCCGGAGCTGCAGCAGCACCCGTGCGACCATCCGCTAGCACGCGTCTACCGTCGCAGCTTGAGCTTGAGGTGCACGACTTTAGCCGCGAGGAGATTGCGGAGCGCAAGGCATATTTGCTCAACGACAATGGACAAATAGACTACTACCTACGTTCCGGCGGTGGTCCGCTAGAGATCCAGTATCTCAACATGCTCAGTGCTCACAGCAGCTACTGGACCAGTCCTGACTTAGTGCGGATGCTTTGCATGGAGATTGGCAGAAAACCCGGACGCTCAAATACATACCCAGGAATGCGGGCGCAGAAGGCAACCAAGCGGATGGTTCCAAGCTCGAACTGAAGCACAGAACCTTGTTTTTCTTTTTCTTTTAATTCTCCTTGTTTCATTCTCGTAATAGACAGGCATACATGCCAATGGTCAATGGCCAACAGAACTGGCCCTTTTAATATAGCGTTTTCAAAGCGCCTTTAGACTAACAAGATAGATATCCACGGCACAGAGGCGCAGGTTATGCGGCCCGGGAGCCGCTCAAAATTTAAGCATCCAACTGCATCATATCCTTTTCTGCCGCATCATCCATTTCGTAGTCTTCGTCCTCATCGACCACCCTGACGGTAACGGCCTGTCCGTTGGCGGCCTTCCCTTGCGCCGCCTGCAACTCTCGGATCATGTCGTTCTCAACCTTTGCCTGATGCTTCTTCAGATCCTCAATAGTCCATCGACTCACTCCGTCCTGGTCCTCGGGTCGGAAAGGCTGCGCCATGGACTTTAAGAACTTGCGGGCGGCGCTGACAGCCATGTCGGTGCTCATGTTGACGTCGCTCTCTGCCAGGGCTTGATTGATCCACTTGGGCAGCTGAGGTCGCTTCTTGGGGAATCGACGGTCAGCGAGCACCATGATACCGTAGTCATCCTTGCCACGCAGCACACGACCTAGACACTGGGCCGCGTGACGCATGGCATCGAAGGAGAGGAAGTCGTTTTCGCGGATGCGGTACGTCTCGCGTAGGAACTCGAGGCGCGCCTTGAGGATCAGGGATTCTGTGTACTGGAATGGGACTCCAATGCACAACACCGTGCGGCCGTACTGGTGGTCAAAGTCGATACCCTCCGAGACTTTGCCTCGAGCGACACAGAGCATGATGGCACCGGTGCCGTTGCAGCAGGCTGTCCGGTACGTTTCGAGAGCTACAGCCGTCTCCTGTGCATCAGGGGTCTCAACCAGGATGAGTTTGTACTTCCAGATCTCGTCGAGGATCTTCATGCCCTGCCACATGCTGATGATCGACTCCATGTAGAAATACGACGGAAAAAAGACAACCATTCCATCTGGCGTGATCTTGGCAAACTCGGTCAATAGCTGCCCATAGTTTCGCACTACAGCCGGATCATTTCTCACAGCGAAGCTACTTGAGATAGAGGCCTGGTCGCTTCCTTTTGTAACTATCATCGGCAGAAAAGAGCGCCGAGCAAGAGTCATGGTATATGACTCTTGTACAACAGCGTCGAACCCAAGCATTTTTGGATACATCTCAAGAGGCGACAAGGTTCCGGACGTGATGATGACAGTCTTAAAGCGCTCAAAGACGGGTTTGATGGCGATTGCTGCATCCAAGCACGTAAAGTGGAGGACTGGATTTGGGATCTGTGACTTTTCGCTCTCGTATGGCTCCAGTAACAGAAGGAAACCTTTGTCGTAGGTTGCTACAAGAGTGGCGAATGTGGCTACCTCCTGGAGAGGCTGAAAATCTTCGATATTGGTGAGCTCCAACGTCCGCACCAGTGACGTGAGACGCTCAGCGCAGAACCTAAGAGGTTTCTTCTCGATGAATGTGTACTCTTTCAGATGGGCCAGGAAAGAAGGCGGTGTCTCGGATATGACCTCAAGTACTTTCATGCGAGTCTGGGGGATCAAGGTCAGCAGACAGTAGACATATCGTTTGGGAATTGATTCAATTACTTACCTTGAGATATTCAATAAACCTCTTCAAGAACGCCACAAAGTGCTCTGCTCGCCGGATATTTCCGGGGACCGCCTCCTTGAGCAGATCATCAGGCAGAACTACCAAGATGCAAGTTGATTAGTTAGCGACTTTTAAAGGCAAACGACAACGACCACGTACCCGGATTGGACATGAAGGCATCTTCTTGCCGCGCTTCATCTGCCTCTCGCAAGCCCTCTACCAACTTCCGGTACTCATCCTCCAGCTGGTTCTGGTCGGTTTCGCGCATTTCGTTGATTCTCTTCTCCAGGTTCATAGCACCTCTGCTCGCTTTTCTCAGCGAATCCTCCGTGATGTCTGTGCTGAGTGACTCAATGCACACGTTGTCAATGTTGTGCGCTTCGTCGAAGACTATTATCGAGTCTCTTGAAAGCTCTTTTGATACCCTCTCAGCGATCTTGGGATCCAACAGGTAATGGTAAGAGTATATTATGACGTTGCAGTATTGCATCTGCCATGGTCAGATTTGATTCTCAACCGACCATAACCCCAGAATCGGATACATCGACTTACCATTCGCCGTGATGTAAAGTACGGACACTGCTTATGTTCCTCACCATACCGCAACAGGCCTTCCAAGGTCCAAACGCCATTTGGGATGAGGTTATGAGGTTCCAGGAGATCGAGATTCTGTGCTTCAAGTTAGTAGAAGATCCAAATAGTGCAGGATAGCAGTAAAATGCATGTTATGTACTTACGTCATGATAAACGCAGACCTCGACATCTTCGCCCTTTTCCTTTTTCTCCTTGACAAAGCCTGCGGTAAGGCCACGACACCTGGCGTCGACGACGGCGCCACTCTTTTCCCGTTTAACCGAAGGATGCAGGCAGAGATTTTTACGA
This sequence comes from Pyricularia grisea, assembly GCF_004355905.1. Classification (NCBI taxonomy): domain Eukaryota; kingdom Fungi; phylum Ascomycota; class Sordariomycetes; order Magnaporthales; family Pyriculariaceae; genus Pyricularia; species Pyricularia grisea. The sequence goes on from NW_022156720.1 coordinate 2,226,456, forward strand.
CTTGTTAAGCCTAAACCTCTGAAGTCTTCTTCCCTGCCAAGTTCGCCAGCTCGATACTTCATCAGGTTCTTCAGCTCCGCCAGTGCCTTCTCAATCTCGGACATGGTACCTGTGCAGTGTTAACATAGACCGAAAAGAAGCAAGTCTTTGTGCCGTGGCAAATGGTAGATCAAATTGCACGGTTCACTGACGAGAACAATAGATGAGCTTCCGATGCTCTGGGTAGTGCTGCTGGTATGCTACAATGAGCGATAGCAGTGTGGCAGTTTTGCCAGTGCCCGAAGGCATCTCGAGAACGCAGTTGCCGCCGACATCGAGTGTCTCTGAGTTACAGTTTGTCAGCCTGACCTGTTATTTGGGTACGGTTTAGGTTTGGTCAATGGTTCTTGCTCACTTTTCAGGTCACACATATAGCTGATGGGGCAAATAGTCAGTCAGTCAGTCAGTCAGTCAGAGCAAAAGCATGGACAAAATATTCAATACAAAGTTTCGAGGCTCACGCATATTGCTCTGAAATATTAATACTATTCGTCAGTTCATCTCGCTTCAGAAGCCTGTGTGAAGTCAGGTAGGTTTCCATAGATGCCAGCGTACCTGGGTATATCCGAGGATACGGAAAGATGACCGGCAGGTCACTACAAAGCGCGACCGTCAGCTTCAGCCCTTAGAGTTCGTTCAAAATCAGGCGGGCCATAGCTCACTCGATATAGAACAACATGGTGAGGAGCTGCTGATCCGTCTATTCTCTAAGCATCTGAGGGGAGGAGTGGGAAATATGAGGGAGGACCAGGATTGACCCCGGAGGGTCGGTTCTGCCCGTCAAGTTACTGATTTATCAGCAGCACATCTAATATCGAGGTCGTTCAAGTCGCGTGAAGCCTAGCCAAGATGAAAATCGTAGTTTGTTTGATGGAATTGTTCAAGTAGGCACGATTTCATGTCGGCGCGTGTTCCAAGGTTTCGTTGGCCCCATCAATTTTAGGCCTAGACTCCAAAAATGCTACTACCAGTCATGACGCGAAAAACACCAGGTCACGTGGCTGGAATATCCGTGCATGATGTCACGTGTGGATCTCAAGCGCAAAGTAAATGGAGTCCAAAATTTACAGCCAATGTACGAAGTACTTTTTGATGCGGCCCCACAGAGTTCAGCCCCCATGTACAGTTAGTTGTACTCAGCCCAGTCGATCGATTTCTGACGATTACCATGTTCACACGCTGACTCTTGGTTAAACTGAGCTCGGGACCGAACCGCTGTGCAACGCTCCTGACATGGGCCAAGTCTTTTCATGCCACACGGATGGAAGACTCTAAAATCCAAGGTTACTGAGTTAATATACTAGTTAAGGTAGGTAGGCATCTACCTAGGTACCTAAGGTATCTGCTTTGCTTTGCTGCATCGCTAGGTACCTAAGAGTAGATTTGCCCACCCGACTATCGGTTTTCTTGGCCAAGATCCGCACCAACCAGGCATGCGCGGCTACGTTTCTTCCGGGAGCTTAGCTGCCTTCTTTTACTAGGTACATATTTAGGTACTCCGTAACAATGTAAAAGGAACATTCTCTTTTCTCCCGGGCAAATTGTTTCCCTGGCGTACAGTAGTCAACAAATGCCTCGAATAGTATTTCATGAGGTGCCTATCGGTAGGCTTACTGCTGATTTACACGCATATCTACACGCATACTCGGTATGCCGTCAGCATTTCGAGTCTCTTTTACGAGGCCAATCCAAAAAAAAAAAATCGGGCAGATACCTACCTACATACCTACCTAATCAATCGTTACTTTGGCTTCTAGCCGAGGTCATTATCAGCTTCACTCGAGTAAGAATCCTGTACAGTACAGTAATTGCAACGGCCGTTAATGCAATCGGGAGCGGTATATTTTGTGTGGGCGGACCGTACCATTCATTCCAAGTGCTACAAACCCAAGTTCGTTCGAGGTTACACATGCTGTGGGTCTTGTTTTCCCAGGCAGCAGCCATTTCAAGTCCAGCCCTACCGGAGTTTAATCAGGCATGCTCTCAGTCCGTCTGATTGATGGCCTTTTTTCTTCCTCGAACCAGAAGGAACTTGCAGGCAAGGCAGGCAACAGGACGCTGCCACCATATTCGCCACGGAACCACTATCTGTCTTGAGATTCCCGGGTGCATGCGGGATCGTTTTGCGTCGTAACTGTTATTTCCAAACCCGATTGCTTGGAGTCCAGAACAACAACAACAACACACGCTTGTACTGTATACCGTATTATCTGCCGAGCGCGTCTATTTTGCGAATTTGACGCCACTTGCATCCATTGAGGCCCAATTAACAAGTTATTCTCGAAACGCCCCATGGGTGTGTCACTGTCACACATGCGCGCATTGCAGGTTCTTGAGTCGGTATCGGGAACGCCCACCTACGCTGGTGTGTAGCAACAGGACATTTGCTTGGTGTGTTCTGGTTACATTCCATTCTCCAAACGGCAATTTTTTGGTTCTGGTCAATTGCAAGTTGTCCTGTTCTGATGGAAATGACGAGTTGTATTCAAATATGGTTGTTTAGCTGCTGTCGTTTTCCCCGCACCTTACCTTCCACTACTAACCCTGATTTTTTACCAAGTCCATGGCGTCAAGCGTCAATTGGAATACGAAGATCCTCAGAAAACCCATGTAGGTCGTCTAGGGCCCTTTCGATCCGCGTGTCATCCCATCCTCTTGCAGATTCCCCATTGCAGCTAAAATTAGACTAGAACTAGATAGAGCTAGACTAGTTCCACGCTCCCCCTTCAAACCTCTGCTAGCAAACACTTGACACCAACGAGCTCTCAAGAGCTATGAGGGGGATCTATAACACGCGGGATGTGTTAGCGACATGATGCTCCCGGCGGCACATTGGCGGCCCGTGTGAGCCGGACAGTCGCCTGTCTTTTAATACGATGCTAATCCGACCACAGTCAGCACCTAGAGCGTTTGTAACTGTCGTCGCATATCCTGTTTTAAGCTTCAGCGGGGGTTGTTTTACAAGTTGGGCTGGATGGAATCAGGAGGGAAATGTTGTCTATTTTGTGGTCGCGAAAGCTCATAGCTTCGATAATTCATTTTCTGGACTGCTGGTTTCAGTGTTGGGAATGGTCAATCGTGGTCATGTCAAGCTTACCTCAGTGCCTACCACAGTACAGGTAGGTACTTGTACAACATGAGCAATGTCATGAGAGGGTCGGGCGATCGCCCAGGGAGAGTATTAAATAATTATCTGTTATTTTTTTTTTCACTTTCTGATTTCCTACTGCTCACAAGAGATACTGTGCTCGGCGCTCTACACCGTTCGTTTGGGGCGCTATTCGCGTCAGACCGTTCGTGTGGGAAGTTGTTCCTCCATATCTCCATATCTCCGGGTGCCTGGGAAGCGATCCCTATGATGCACCTTGCCCGTCTCAGTACATTGGAATGGCAAAAGGTCCACGGCACAAGTGTGAGAACTGAGTTGCTGCTGCTTGTACTACCGTAGTATGGTTGTACAATAAGGATTGATGATCTGGAGGAGTAGACCCGCTCACACTTGGCGTAAATGGCCCACCGTTCGAACCCCTGCGGACAACTGAGCCCGCCCTGGATGCAGTGCATGTCACGCTCACCCAAAAAAAGATTTCTGCATTCTGCATCTCGGGATTGTTTCCTGGCCGAGTAATCAAGCTGCTACCACACAACACCCGTTTCCCAATACCTCCTGGCCCTACACTTTTTTTTCGGTATCAGAAACCGGTGGGTGTCCAATTCTTCTTAGACGGTCACACCTCAGTTACTTTCTTGCTTTGTAGCAGTTGATTGGGCTCGGTCGCGGCTTGGGGACCGAAAACCTACTTTATTACTTACCTTGCAGTGCCTATAGCATACCTACCCTCCGGTACCATACCCGAACCAGGTTGCATTTTCTCATTTTCTACTTTTGGTATCATTTATCGTCGCACCCGGCGACATCCATCTATTATAGTAGAGGAGCAAGCAGAGCTTCTGGTGCTCTTGGTCATAACCGAATACCCACATCCAACTCTGTCAGCTACCTGCGGCAGATTCTCATGGGGTTGTGCCGGGGTGGATAGAACCCTTTTCTGCAAGGTACTTTTTTTTCTCTGTTACTGCAGGTCAATTCAGCCACTCCGCCAGCCGAAGTGCGAAGTACTGTACAATCTGCCTAGGTACCTAGGTACCTTCCTACCTACCTTGATGGGTATCAGTTTCTTGGGCAAAGGCAAGCTATCGGACTCTAGGTATCCACCCACCTCCCTTTGCCAAGAGTCAATCTGCCCAGGAGAGAGGGAAAGAAAAAGTGAAGAAAGACAAGGCTACCCCCAATTTTATGGGGGCGCAAAGAAAACGAAGAAGTGCAAAACCCGCTCTCTTCGGGGATACAATGGAACCAGAGGTCAGGCTGTGAGGCTGTGAGGCTTATAACAGCGAACAAGACGTCACATCGACAGAGCAAGTAAGCAGAACTGACTGAACAGCCCCTGAACCCGCAGCTCTAATTCGCTCTCTCGTCCAATCACCATCCTGAACTGTCACCAACCAGCCTCCACCCTTTCCGCCTCCACTCCCTGCTGGTCAGCTTAGATACCTGCAGTCCCTCTTTGAAATTGACAGGTAAGGTAGGTAGGTACCCTGCAAGAGAGAAACGAAAACTAAACTCGGTGGGTTGGGCTTTCCCGCGTGACCCGCCATCGTCTATCGCGCTTCTTTTCTGGTAAGGTAGTGCCTTTTCCACAGTCAACGAAAAAGGGAAGAAGTTTTTCTTCGTTTTCCCTAACTAAAACAGAGAGAAAAATATATATATACATTATGACCATAAAAGTCAGCATGTTCTTCCTAGTTGCAAATGTGCGCTCTTCTTGCGTCACCCACCTTGGAGGTTGGTCAACCGGTCAACATTGGTTACCATTCCGGTAGGATCCTACTTCTGTCTTCTTGCCCACCTAGGTACCTAGTAGCATTAGCGAACCAGTGGCTGCAGGGTACCCGATCAGCTTCGGGACCATGATAGCTCCGAGAAAATACATTTACGGATTGTGGGTCACAGGTAAGGTACCTAGCTAAGGTACACCGGTGTTTTCTCAGTCAGTCGGTCATGTCAAGTCAGTCAGTCAGTCAGTTAGGCAGGCAAGGTCCCTCACGATGTTAGTCTGTCTGGTCTGCCTCGCTCGGGTTGCTATCCCAAAAACTCACCTACTCACGTTACATAGATAGACATGGACCATGGAAAGGCTTACATCACATAGACACACACAAACACACACACACACACACACACACACACACATTCTTTCTCTTCCCCCCTCTTTCCTCTTTGAATCTCTCTTTTCTTCATCCTCGTTTTGATTTGCACATCTGCAACTGCCAGCCCTAAGCCCGTTTATCTGACGCACAACATCCCACCCCCCTTTCATCACGCCTCCCTCCTTGTGTTACTTTCACCTTGTACATAAGGTATCCGGGGTCTCAAAGCACATCATTAGTCGTTGGTTGTTAGCCCTACGCCGCGTTACCAGGCTACCTTGCTTACCTACCTACATTAACAAGACTCCCATTCTGGGAGACGGACACTTTCTCTCTTCCAAAGTCTCGTCTCTTTCACTCTCTCCACATTTTTTTTTGGACGATCCAGACGCATGCTCGGGTCGATCCTTCCCAGTATCGTGCCTTCGGGTAGGGCGCCGCCAGGAACCCCCAAAAGTTTCGTCTTTTATTGTTTATTGTGAATCAAATCAGTATTTCTTGCTTGCAATTAACTGAAGCGTACCTACCCCTTACCTACCATACACCTTCTTTCCCGTCCTCGCCCCAACCATCCATATAAGTTTTGCGTCTGCCTGGCATCTGTGTACCTCCACTCGCATCCCACCTTGACAAAACTTACATCGGAATATAACACTGTCGGCACCGAGACAAACAAAAAAAAAAAGAAAAAACACAAACCACCCCTCGTTGGGGGCCAGCCATCCTTACCACTTATTAAGTGAGCCATTCTAAGCCACGCTGGTCTCTACTGCCTCAAAATCACCAGGCTGAGTGTTATCTGTCGATCACCAGCCGTTGACGCCAAAACATTTATATCCCCACAGTGGTGCCTACCCTTCTATTTTATTTTATTTTCTTTACCACCCACACATAAGCACACAAGAGAAATAGAGTCATCGCACTTCTGTCCATTCTTATTCTCGTATAACGCAGCATTCCAGCCCCAACCCCTAAAACATTATATACTTAGGGTCAGCCCACCTCTCCCACATCAGATCTCATCGACCAGTCAGGAGGACCACCACCTCCTCCACCATCATCTTAATCATCACCATAATTCATAATCATTACCAGCACCACACCATTAGATAGCTCTTTTATTACAGTCATGGACCTCCCGCCGCCCTTGACTAGATCTCCCGTGTCCCCGCCAAATTCGTACTCTCCTTCAGATAGATCTTCTTCCATCGACTACCCGTCGCCAGAACTTGTGGCTCAGCACTACAGCCTCAGTCTTTACGGATCTTCATGCTCCATGGCCTCGTCGGCTCAGGACCCTGATCATTCCCACACTCCTCTGGACAGCATGGGCCAGCAGGAATGGGCCCATGTTACCAGCCAGACCATGCCTAGCATCGTGTCGGCAACATACGACGGCTTTGGGGGCTTTGGTTCAGCGGCTTCTTTCGGACAGCCTGATGTCTACGCTTCTCACCAGCACCAGGACTCGATGCTCTCCCACAGTCCTCCTCCACCACACTCCCGATCGCCAGTTGGCTCTTTAAGAGGTCCTTTGGGTTACACTTCCAGCACGCCGATGATGCTGCAGTCCATGACGCCCAGGATTAAGGTCGAGGCCGCGCCTCTGGATTACCGCCACGGAGGGGACATGACACAGTATCCCTCGCCCGCCAGGTCGCTGAATGCTTACCCAGCAGACGTCGGCGTCTACTCGACGACGGTGGCCAGCTCCGGGTACCTGTCGGACACGCAGTCGTCGGCCTGGAGCAACAAAGACTACAACTCAGCCGAGAACGACAGCTACTACAGCCCGGGCCAGTCGAGCCTGGGTGGTGGGGCCGGCGACCGACACAAGCAGGGGCGGGCGGTGCGGCCGTTGAAGAAGACAAAGAGGACGACGACGAGCAAGGAAGATGCCAACTTCTTCTGCGAGGTCAAGGGCTGCGGCAAAATGTTCAGTAGGAGCTACAACTACAAGGCGCACATGGAGACGCACGACGAGAAGAGGGAGTACCCCTTCCCGTGCCAGACTTCAGGCTGTACCAAGAGGTTTGTACGCAAGACGGACCTCCAAAGACACCACCAGAGCGTGCACATGAAGGAGCGCAACCACAAGTGCGACTACTGCGGCAGGTTATTTGCGAGAAAGGACACACTTAGAAGGTATGTGTAGAGCTCTTGGAAATGAATTCTTGAGTATAATAACAAATATAGAGGGGTTACATTTAACTAACATGTCTCTACTAGGCACATGGAAGACGGCTGTCCCAAGCGCTTCGACATTGGCACCCTCGACCTGCGCGCCGAGAGCTATTGTCAGAGACCAGTAAGCTCCGATATGGGCATGCTCTCGCCAACGCACAGCACGCTACCTCCTCTGGCGATGCCTTCTATGGGCAGCAGCGTAATGATGATGGCCCCGGCGAGGGGCAGAGACATATTGCCTAGCAACGACCAAGGTGCAAGATCACAAGGTTGGGGTCGTTGAGAAAAAAAACCATGTGTCGCTTTTATTTTCTTCCTTTCCCTGTTTTTTCTTCAAAGCGGTTATACTTTGGGGTGGGAGCAACACGGCGGTCTGTATACGATATCTTCTTTTCCACGAGCCAGAGGTGTTCATTCTTGTTTCCCCATCTCTTTTACTTTGTTTTCCTCATTTATACCACTCTTGACATACACCGCCCAAAAAATACATGTATACAAATGTACTATATATCACGGCAGCCTCACGATGAAGGCACATTGCGGCTTGGTTTTTCTTTGTGGAATTTCGCCACTGCTGGTTTGGAGGACTATTACATCTTTGGAGGATCTACGATAATGAGAATATGCTCAAATCAAATCAAAAACAGTCTTTTGGATTGGCAATGCCCAGATCTCTGATTCGTATGGCTAAGTGTTTCCCACACGCTCGGGGATGTAGGTCAGAAAGACTTCTTTCTTTTTGATGTCTTCCATTCTATGATGTAAGCCAGCACCAGCGTAATGCAAGGAAGAAAAAGAAAAAGCCCAGAGTACATGCAGGTCTCTAGGTCTCTCTCTCTGTCGGACTTTACACGACCTAAATCGGCAGTCACCCGAGGACAACAGTGGGTGGGCACCCCAAACTAGTTCTAGCCCTGGCAGGCTGACGAACTCTGTACGATTTAGGTTCGATATAAGCAAGGGAGGTCATGGGAAGGGGAAGGTGGGGTTCACATTTTTTTTTCTTTTGTAATAATGGTTTGATACCCTCAAGGAAAAGAAAAAGGAGATGAAATAACAAAGTACAATACAATGAGTGAGGGGTGCTTACGACGGGCGAAGGATTCAACGGCACTTCGAGCCGAGTTGCGTGTTGAATCCTTCCGTTAATCATGGGGGGAGTTGAATTGCCAAGTCCGCCACTAGTCCAGTAGGCGTTTTCTTTTTTTTTTTTTTTTTTTTTGTGACTTGTTTTCGGGGGATGATTCGTTAATTTTTTATTTTGGTCGGGTCGTCATTACGGCAGGGGGTCGGAATAAGAGGCTTGCCAAAACTGCAGTCATGTTCTTTTGGGCAACGGTAAAAGCCGCTCGCCGTTGGGGTTGTAGGTAAGGTAGGTAGGGGGGGGGGGGGGTGCTGTTGCCTTGTGTGGGTTCACTTCCAATGGGTGCCTTTTTTGCTTTTTTTTGCTTTATTTCTTCTTTTTATTCGGTTTTGCTCCTCTTATCCATTCTGGTTTTCCCCAAGAACGATGATCTTGCTAATTTTCCCCATTCGAACTTCGTTACGCAACCAAAGAGATTCAAGATTCATTTTAGTTTGTTCAAAAAGGAAAAGAAAAAAACTGTCCGGAGAAATAAGGCAAGTTCGACAATAAAGCACCGAGATTCCGCCCAGCCAATGATGGTGCCGCATCTACATCGCAAAGATGTCTTACGCGAGCGTTGAAGCGATTGGCTCGAGGGCGAGCCGATGGGGGGCGGAAGAAGAGAGCACACATCATGACAGGTTGCGGGTTTCCAATAAGACCATGATATTGGTGATATTGAATATGATCCCTGTACTTGGTTACAATCCCTTGCCTTACTGTTTTTTTATGTTACCTACCTTAATGTACATGATCTGGGTGGGCTGTGTCTTGTGGCCGGGCTTGGAGGTGATGATACAGTGCTGTACTACTAAGAAGGGGAGGAGGAGTATCCGATCCACCCAGAAGAACCCCAGTAACCGGTGAACAGTACCTACAGACTGTACCTAGCCACCAGCCCTGTGCAGTACACGTGGTAATAGCAATAACACATAAAGACCCTTGACCTGATTTGTGTGGAGCAATCTGCACGCGGGAAGTCTTGTCAGTCAGGATCAAGGGACTCTGCTTTTATTATTACTTTATTATTATTTTTGCACTTTACTGTACTGTATATATTATTTTGACGATATGTTGCCCACTTGGCCAAGATTCAACAGTAGCCCCCGTATTACCTGCGAATCGGCCCCCAAATCAATTTATCCCACTCCCGACTTTTTTTTTTTTTTTTGGGAGAAGACAAACAAGAGAAAGGCAACTGTGGAACAAGAGAAACAAACGAATCCAACGGAAAGAGAAAAAAAAGTGCGTCAGGAGGACATCGAAACAAGGGATTACAATTGGACAAACCAGCAATACAGGGTCGTAATTTGAGCCGAATCAGGCTTGCAGTCCGGTTACTTGCATACTTACACTGAAGTACCCCGTACCCATTTTGAAGAGAGTTGGAAAAAAAAAACTTGGTAACATATCAAAAGACCGAACCACCCAACCACAGTCTCTTGATCCGCGGCTGCATGAAAAGATGGTGGGCAACACCGAAAAAGAAAGCAAAAAACCCACGGTTTAGCTGCAAAAGGTCCCAGCCCAGTTGGGCTGAGTTTGGGGCTGGCTTATCCCGTCTATGCATCCCACATATGTACTTCGTAGTAGCGCAAAACGAGCTTGGCTGCGTTTGCTGGCAACCCTCCTTCCCTCTCATGCAATACCATCATCTTTTTTTTTCTTTTTTCTTTCTGGGTTGTTTCCTGTTACTTCGGCTGTCTGATCCGTCGGCGTTGCCCATGTTACCCCTCCATTTCTCCCTTTCCCCCCAAGCACAAAAAAGACACCGCTTTTCGGCGAGAGCCGCCTCGGACAAGAGAGACAGTTTGATGTCGGTGTCCTGTGCCCTTGCTCATCACACACATACTGCCCGGGCTTCCTACTGTATGCTTTCTTTCTGTTGGCGAACCACTGAACTGATTGGATTTTCCATGGGTGGTGCGCGCGTGACGTGGATATAATCAGGAGCAAAATGCGTGATGGTGACGTCGCTTAAGAATCCTTCAACCCCATTATTTTACCCGCAGCATCCGTTTTCCTCCCCAATATTTTATAACAAGTCTTGTAAGTATAGCGTCTTTTTGTGACGGCCAAAAACAGGCAATCTGTCAGATATTATTCCTTTCTTGTCTTGGTCCTCGCAAAACATCCCAGTCGTCGCGTGGCGAGTCCTCCACACGGGGTACGGTATCAATCGCCCCCCTACCTCTCCCGCTACTGCACTTTACACATAGCAATAGGTATTGGTGTGATGAAACGGAACCACTCCTCTGAAAGGCAGACGGGGGTTCAGAGTGCCATTAGACCAAATGGACCCCAAAAACAAAATTGTGTATTATCTGCTCCCCCTAACTTTGCGTTGGGGCTTGGAATTTAAACGATATGTACACTATGCACCTCGGCCCTGCTGGGTAAGATATGGGCTTTGTAACAGAATCACGAGCCAAGCAGTCTTGTCGTGCATCGGGATGCTACATTGCACAAGGCTGAAAGAAATAAAGAAATAAAGAAATTGTGCTATTCGTGAAAAAAAAAAGAAAATATAAGCGGCTTTAGGTAATGACCGCTGTAGGCAAGTCGCCCGCTCGTGCATCGGCAAAATCCCGAGTAGCTGAGCAAAGTGCGAAAAAAGCCGCGTATGCTGCTCCTTTAAATGGTAATACATCAGCAAAAACAAATATGAGCTCGAGGAGATGTGATGAATCCGATTGGCCGTTTAAGGTAATGAAAGATGGTTGGTGTTTTTTTTTTTTTTTTTTTTTTTTTTTTTTTTTTTTTTTTTTTTTTTTTTTTTCATGTTACTCAATTAGCCCACCGGGTCGGCTATGTGTAATTTGTAAGACAAAGTTGACCATTTTATACATACATAGGGGGTAAGGGGGGAAAGTAATGACACTCACACCACCTATTGGAATTTAGAGTAGGGTCAGGCAAATCAGATGATTAAGAAATACCTAGGAGTTCATGAGCTGACGCTTGAACTACCTACCTACTCTTGGGCTTTTCCGTTGCACGACATGGAAGGCAACCTTGTGGACCAGCCCGAGAGTTCCCCAAGCAGTTGGGCCCCCAAGACACTAATGTGGATTGTAGCTGCAGTTGCACTCGCGGCAATGCAGCAAGGCAAGAAAAAAAAAAGATATGATGAGCCAGGAGACAAAGATAACAGGAAACAACGAGAAACAGCCTCGCCGTAAACAGCAACAAGAAAATAACTTAGTTTTCCCATTGAATCCTGCTCGTCATTGCGTTGGGGGTGGGGGCGCTAAACGAAATCTCCCACTCGGGATGACTGGGGGACTTGGCCAACCGTCCAATCTAGAGCTGTTAAGGGGCAAGTCAGTCCTCGAAAGCTCACCAGCCGGAACGGATTACTCGGATAGATGCAAGTAACAATAACAATAAGAAAGAAGAAAAACACGTTAGTGATTTTGGGTCAGCAAAAAGCTGCTTACACCACCCTCCTTTTTTTTTCAAAACTCAAGGGAAAGAAAAAAAGGATACAATCCCACCCACCCCCAATCTCACCCCATGAGAAGACAATACACACCCCACACCCAACGTTACCCCGGGGCTGACAGTAATCTATGTAATGCCTTGTCCTCATGGGGTCGACAAACATAAGACGAGAAAATATGGGGACTTCTCGGTGCCGCCATCAACGGTGCGAAGACGCGGCCCGTAGCGCTGGCGTCGTGACTAGGGGGGTGTTTTTATCTTGTTTGCCCATGTGAGTCCCGAATCTTACTCGCTCGCGTATGAAAAGAATCCTGGCATCTTATCAAGGTGTGGTCTGTTTACTGTACTCATCAGCCAACTAGGTGTCATCCGTATGGTCATCTGAAAAGATGAGAAATACAGCACTGACTGTAAGGGGGAAGAGACAAAAAAAGGAGGGGGTAATACAGGAACACAACGGAGAGAGTGCTTCGCTAAGCAAATTACAATGATAAAAAAGAAAAAAAGTAGCGAAGGCGATCTTGTTCTATACGTGCGTGCTCTATTTGAAACAGAAAGGAGTATTATATACTTGTAAAGGTTGGTTGGTGCTATTGGGCATCGTGGGAAATAGTTAGGCAGAAAATAACAATCCTAAAAAAACAGAAGCGCAAACCTCGCCCAACCACTCGGCTGTAGCATATTCCATCTTGGCTCACTGTGAGCACCAAAACATTAGTGGTTCTTGTCGCAGAAACACAGTACAAAAGGTGATAAACAAAAAAATGCGACATGCTCTCCCTCTTTCCCACTATCAAAGACTCCAACAAATATTTATGTCATTGTTCCCCATATCATCCCGTGCTATCCAACCGATTCTCCCGCAATGGTCATCACTCCATATCCCCTACATTATTCATCCTAACATGTATACAAAGAAAGGATAGACCCCAACCCCTGGAGCTAGACGCCAAAAGACAAAGTGAGCATATGCATGACTGAAAGGAAGTAAGACTCAGGGGGTATGCTATCCTGTCGTTGATGCTGAAAGGGGTATTTCATGTCAGATTCTCCAATGTTCCCATATATGTTGTCCCATCATGGTAAGTCGTGTGTTCCTCGTGGTCGTAACGTGCGCGCAGTGGCCCTGCCACTTCATTCCTTGACCGTCTCTCCAGCCAGGGACGGCGAGTTCTCATCCTTCTTGCCGAATGCCCATCCTATCCAGCTAGCTCGCTTGTTTTGCTGGCTGGCACTAATATCCGGGTTTTCTTGCACGAGTCGAAGCGGACGGGGCTTGTTGCCACCAAAAGTCGCGCCCGCACCTCCACCGGAGCGCGGTGGGCTGTTGCTCGTGAGTGAGCTGGTGTCTGCGGGCTGATGGATGCTTTCACCGCTGGTGGATGAAGTCTCGCTTCGCATACCGGGGAAGTTGCCCGACGATGACATGGGCACGCTGGAGCGGCTTCCAGACGGTGTACGTGTGCCTGCAGATGGAGTGCCAGGGTGGAAGAATGTCTGATTTCCGCGTAATGTGGGCGAGAGAGGACCACCCTCACCACCGCGATACATCTGGTTTACAACACTGGCAGCTCCGGATGTAAACTGCTCCGACATGGGCCTACCACCGCGGCGCACCGATGTGTTCCGGGTCAGCCCGATTGGAATCGAGGGCGCCGTTTCCGGGTTCGCATGCGCCGACGAAGGTTGAGTGTTGCTCGGCATAAAAGACATGGGACGCGGTCGAGGCTTGCCAGGCGCAGGGCCGTCTCCCGGCTTGCCCATCGCGATAGACTTGGCACGCTGCAGAAGCGTTGGTCCCGAAGCTGGCGGCGCTGGGAGCTCCTTGTTGGTATTTGCCGGCTTGAAGTCGGGGGTGTCTCCATCTTGGTTGAGTATGGACTCAAAGTCGGCGCGCTGGAGCAGTCGCTCGATAATCTTGTTAATGTACAGCGTAAGCGCCTTGTTTTCGTCCCTGGCCGAGCGAAGTTCAACCTCCAGGCGACGGTAGGCCTCATCGCTGTTACTAGCCTCGGACAGCTCGTCTGCCAGGCTTGAGCCGCCTGTGTTCTCGTGACTTGAGCCTGTGCGTCCTTCAAGGGCAGCTAGAGCATCCGAAGCGCCACCGCCACCGATACTGCGACCAAAGTCTCCCTTAAGTGTCCTCTCCTGCAGTAACAGCTGGTAACTCTCGTTGTCCTCCAGAAGACGAGCGTTGGCCATGCGCGTCTCCATAAGCAGACGCTCAACCTCCTGAAGTCGCCCACCGCCCTGGTTCTCCGACTCAACAAGTTTGATCTGAGCCTCAGCGAGTTCAAGGCGTAGCGACTCGATGAGCTTGTCTTTCTGCAGCACAAGTTTTGAGCTGTTGCGAGAATCGCTGCGCTGAAGAGAGCTTGGCGGAGCGAAACTACCATCAACACCAGGCGAATGTGTTGCTTTGGAAGAGATGGTGTTAGCTTTACAATAGTTCGGACCAGTCGGATAAAGCATAAACTTTGCTGTTGCAATAGACTTACCTTGTCTTGACGGCCTTGATTCATCGTCAGCCCCATTGACGTTCCTCTGAGCCAAGCTGTCCTTTAGCCTCTGGATGACGGTCTGCATCTCCTCTTCACGATTGCCCATCTCTTCCTTCTCCTTGGCCATTGCGCTTCTTTCGGCTTCGTAGATACTCTCCATTTCATGGATACGTCTTGTTGACTCGCGCTTTTCGTTACTCAAGGCCTCAATCTGTTCTTCTTGCTCGTGCAGCCTCTCCTCCAGACGTGCTTGCTCGGCCATCGCCTCATCCAACTTGCTCTGCAGGACCTCGGCCTGCCTCTGCGTCGTTTCCGCAGAAGTCTCGGCCTTGCTCAGTCTCTCCTTCAGGTCGTCAATCAGGCTGAGTGTCTCAGCGCGCGCGGCCTCATCTTCAGCAGGGTTGCCGCCCGGGCCAGGCGAACTCCTCCCATTGGTTCCATTGCTGAGGGGAGATGCGCGAGCGGTGCGTGACGTGACCGGTGTTCCACCTCGCAAAGATCGAGTCCGCGCGACGCCACCAGCCGCTCCAGGAGAGGATGGCGTGGAAGTGCGAGCAGGAGCGCGCGCAGGAGACGCCGGTGAGGGCGAGCCTGCGGCATCGCGGCCGGTGCCCGGAGGCTTCCTAGCCGCTGCTGCTGCTGACATGACTGAGATTGTGTTGGTGTATACAGTAGCGAAGATATTGGGTTGTTTTGTTAGTTGCTTAAGGCTTTACTGAGACTTCGAAAGATCTCCCCTCAACGACTCTTGCTTTGGTGGTGGCTAGCTAGCGACCGTGGGGTTCGTTTGTAGCGAATGATTTGCTTGAATGTTTCTGGAAATACCGGGTCGTGTTGCGCAAATGACCGGCCAGTCGTGACAGGACCGTCTCTCTGGAACTCCACGATGCTTCGAGCGAGCTTTGTTATCGCCGGGTCGAAACAAAGACTATTGTTACCGTATGTTGGGCAGGCAACGAGGGCGCGGGCGGGTGACCGGGCGCCACGTTGGAATGCAATGCAGGCGAGAGGCGGAAACGTTTCTTCTTGCGAATCCCCCGCAGGAAACAAAGCTGAACCGAACCAAGTGGTGTGAGAAACGAACCCGAAGAAATTGTACAAGCTTGATCGAGTAAGTAACCTACAGTAGACAGTAGTTGGGCAAAAGACTGTAGCGTAGTCGACGCTGGGGTGCAATTTCGAGTTGAGGCGTGCTCATTCGTCTGTCCTCACCGCTGCCAAAGACAGACTGTTTTTATTTTTTTTATTTTTCTCTCTCTCTTCTCCTTTAAGGAACACCCAAAATGGTCCATGTGCAGGACGCGCAGGGGAAAGGGGTTCCACAGGTGGGAAATGGAAGAGGGACCGCTATTATTGGGTGTGGACATTACGGACTCTAGGCCAAAAAGTGGGTTCTTTAAGTGTCGAATCGCGGGCGGAACTTGGCTTTGTTCTTTTTACGGAAGGAGCAGTTGGAGTCGAAGGCCGAGCGGACTAAGCCTACGCCACACTGTGGTCTCAACAGCAACGTTTGAACGGACGATCCGATGTTTGCCTTTGCGATTACGTTGAGTAGTTTTTCTTTGGCTGAAGCCTCTTTACGACGATTTTTTTTTTCTTTGAGGCTGCCTCTACTAAAACTCTAAGAAGGCCACCGGGCGAACACCGCGCTAACTTACCTGCACTAGCTGGATAAACCATACGCTCTGAGATGAGAACAAGATGAAAGCTCATCGAATGTGCGACGACAGAATCTCTCGAGACATGGATAAAAAAAAAGCCACATATATTCTCATTTAGACTAGGCTGGCGGCCGGAATGTGCGCGAATGCGTGTCGATAAACAGTCCAAGTCGGATCAATCGCCCATGCTTAGTGTCCTGTAGTAAAGTATCACCGAAGACGGGTGCAGTTGTGGCCGGACACATGTTGCAAAGACAGTTTACCCTGTTGCTGGTCCCGTTTCGACCGTTGTCATATTATAGTACCTTTTGTGGTGCTATGGCAAAACGTAATAAAATTTGCCAGTATGATTCAAAGGAGGTCGGGTTCCGTGGACTGAAACGGAGCTCACACTTAGAAAAAACCTATTTGAAGCTGGCATAATGCTTGGCCAGGCTCCGAAGAGGGCAAGGCTTCTCACAGGACACTCAGGAACAGGAACAAAAAAAAAAGTTACAAATCAGACTCATGGGAACCTGTCAACAGGGTCTGTTGGCCAATGTCCCAGAAATCGACCCACGGTAAATATTTGGGCGTTCTGATTGAACCCGTCGTCCAATACCGTTAGGTTTCCACCTCCCGCCAACATATCCGTAGTACCGACGCCAGCTGCGAAACGCCATGATGGAGAAGTCAGGAGGACTTATCACAGTGAAACCAGGGGTCTATGTTCTACTGTGGTTAACCCTGCCATTTCTATATTAGACACAGTAGCAGCACAGAGAGTATACTATTATAGAACCCACATATATGCGTCCAATTTCGGATATCCTGCCCACGTTGGGAGGTGCTGGCTACGTGCAATTTGTTGTCAATGCAAACTACTTCGACATCGCGGTCACCCCACACTACAAATTATAGAAGGTGGACAAGTCAATCTAGATCTAATAATAATTGCATGGCAGGCAGGCATGTATTTCCAGAAGTAACAGAAGGGCTCGTCAAGTGTGACTGTAGTAGAGTCTATGTTACTCGGATATTGACTGCGTCCTGTGACCTACCGGTACACATATCCAGCGAGTATCCCTACGCCAAATTTTAACCCATCATCCCTTTTACTTTCACGCTGTCAACCTGACCCAAACCAGGTATGCACCCGGGGATTCATCTCCTGGAGCATGTGATTCTTCTAACCGGTACTGCGTATGCTTACTTCTTTACTCTGTACAGTGTTAAATCACATCTATTATCATCACAGAGGCGAATGACTCTCACTTGAGAATTACCACCCACATGCTGACCCAAGGAGAGAGCTGCATCCCGGCAAGTGTTTTAAATGTCTGATCTATACTTTTTTTTCACTTTTCATTTCAGGCTGAGCTAAGAGTGTCAAGAGCACACTCCAGATGCAAGCTCCTCACTAGGCACTAGTCTCATTCGACTAGGCTACTGCTACGGGGCCAAAGCGAACCCTCGCAATTCTGAGCGGACGTGCTGATCAAAGTTGATTCAGGGAAACGCAAAATATAGGGCCGTCCCTTTACCCATTGCTGTTGCTTTTGATAACCAGTTCATTGCCCAATCCCAGTTCATCCTTAACGCCGTACCATCCTGAAGTCATGGAAGAATTGTAGCCTTGTCACTCCAAGCAGGTTCCCCTAAGGGACTTATGCCTGCTGGTCGGCCAGGATGTCCGAGTCTCCAGCATCGAGGATAGCCATGGTGCCGCAGCGGAAGAGCTTACCACAGGCAGTACCGAGCTCAATCTGTGGAGCAAAAAAAGTAACAAAGGGTTAGCTTCAAAAGTTTTTCCCTCCAAAGTCTAGATAAGAGACTTCTTCGCTGGGTAGGCGCGGGTCAAAACGAGACTGGCTCGAATCGCCCGGCCGAGAGCAATTGGTAGAAGTATGTGGGAGCGACGGATAGAGGGTATCATACGTTGTTGCCGCTGAAGTGGTGGACGGGGGTCTTGGAAAGCATAGAGTAGTACTCGAGCTCAGACTTGCGGAGGGGGGGAGTGTTGCCGGCGATGATGATGAGCTTGGCCTTGTTAGAGCGCAGGCTCTTCAGGGTCGACTTGTAGCCCAGGGTGACTGTTAAGATTCGTCCGTGTTAGTAATGAGGATCTTGCAACAATGTTAAATTTGTCCCGGCGATGGTGACAAATGCATACCCTTTCCGGACTTGATGACAAGAGCCAGACGGCTGTTGATGTTGTCGGTGGACTTCTTCTTGGGGGCCATTTTGACTGGTTATCTTTGTCGACTACGGTTTGGCGACGGTGAAATGGTGGTTGTCGACGGAAGAAGTTGATACAATATTGGAATGTGAGCGCTGCATTAAAAATGCTCCCCGCTAGATTTTGCCCAGAGTGGGTAAGCCGATAATTATCACGTGACATATTGCTCACTCTGACGCACCCTCTTCGATGCGAACCCTAAAACACCCCACATACTACTGACTAATCCGCGGCGGACCTCGCCTTGCTTTGAAATCAAGCCTGGTCAAGGAAAAAGCGTTAAGGCCCCCGTTTCCCCCCGGTTGCGAGAAATCCTCAGCCGAACGACGACATCATCACCAAACCACCCAGCACAAGACAACAGAAAATCAGTCAAAATGGCCCGTCGTCCCGCTCGTTGCTACCGGTACTGCAAGAACAAGGTCAGTCACGAGAAGTTCTTTGAAATGTTCTGAGCGGAAATATGTGATTGTGGAGGTGGAAGTGGGATACTGGATCGCTGCTATCGGAACACAAGAGGGGGATCATGTTGCTCGACGAAAAGTCAAAAGGTGGTCTGGATAGGGCGACTGCTTTGTGGACCGGCTCGTCTACGAATATTGCAGTTCGACTATACGGACATGGAGGGAAGGACTTCAGCCCACCGAGGAGCGCTGTGCTAACCAGTATCACTCTATTAGCCGTACCCCAAGTCGCGGTTCAACCGTGGTGTGCCTGACCCCAAGATTCGTATCTTCGACCTGGGCCGCAAGCGTGCTACTGTCGATGACTTCCCTCTGTGCATCCACCTCGTCTCGAACGAGTACGAGCAGCTGAGCTCCGAGGCTCTCGAGGCTGCCCGTATTTGCGCCAACAAGTGAGTGCCAACGACTCCCGAATACCGATAATAGTTATGGGCAAGGAGGGTTGTTGGAAGGCAAAGTTCAGGACATGGATTGACAAGAATCGCTTCTACAGGTACCTGGTCAAGAACGCCGGAAAGGAAGGTTTCCACCTGCGTGTCCGCGCCCACCCGTACCACGTCGTCCGCATCAACAAGATGTTGTCGTGCGCTGGTGCCGATAGACTGCAGACCGGTATGCGTGGTGCCTGGGGTAAGCCCAACGGCACTGTCGCCCGTGTCAACATCGGCCAGATCATCCTGAGTGTCCGCACTCGTGACTCCAGTATGTTCAATATCCATCCATATAACCAGTCAAGATTCGGCATGTACGCTAACAAATATCCCTTCAACTAGACCGTGCTCTTGCCCTGGAGGCTCTCCGTCGCTCGCAGTACAAGTTCCCCGGTCGCCAAAAGATCATTATCTCCAAGAACTGGGGTTTCACCCCCCTCCGTCGCGAGGAGTACCTCGAGAAGAAGGCTGCTGGTCGCGTCAAGGTCGATGGTGCTTACGTTCAGTTCCTTGCCAACCACGGTTCCCTCGAGAACAACATGAAGCGCTTCCCCGAGGCCTTTGCAGCTTAATTTTATCCACGTTTTATCGTTAAGCTGGATTAGGCTGGGTTTGAGGACAGGACTTGCATGATTGTTTTATTTCTCTGGGTTTCCATGGCGGCGTAATTGGGGTTCATTCTCGAAAAAGGGCTGAGACGGGAAAGCATGTTCAGTAGTCATCTAGAACTAGGCACAAACCCGCGGCTTCTGTGTTCTCTATGGAATTTTTTGCTCATTTCGTGATGCTGTTGCTGACTTTACTTGCTCAAAGACCGGCATATCTTGATTTGCTGCTTTAACTGTCAGCTGGGTTACTTAGGGCAAAGAATGACGGCATTGTCCTAAACTCGGCTATCACGGGTCAGTTCCCCGATTCATGGGGCGTGGAGCGGTGAGTGGCGTAACATCGTTGTTGATTTGACAAGTTGGATAGGTCAACTTGTCACTCAACTCTACGAAGCAGCTTTTTCACAGCTTGTACAGACGTGTGAACCCACAGCAAGACCCGCACCATGCAGGAGACCTACCGTGGTAGGGATTGACGGTGTCTTAGGTCTAGGATAGGACATGCGTCTGCTGCATCTAACGTACCTGCGTATGACCTCAGCACACCCTCCAGTAACACCAGTAGACTTGATCAATACATCGTGCTCTAGAGCTAGCTATGTGGGTGTCAGGCACCCAGAATCCTTAATTCTCCGGCACCTTGCTTTCATCCGAGGCGATTCTTTACCCTTAAAGGACCTTGAGACAGTACCATTACTTATATCAATCCAACTTGTCAGTCGAGAAATTACGACATTTAGGATGAGGGGGAAAATGACATGAACCTGTTCCGACCGCCTGAACTGTGTATTAGCGCATGACCTAAACAGAGTCGTCTTTTGGGCGGGGTTTGCTTCAAAACTAGGATTGCTTGTTAGAGCGTCTATTGTTGGCAGTATCAGTTCTGTATATACAATCCGATTAACTCAGGGCACAAATCTGCAACGCACTAAGCATATTTTGCCAAAGCAGTATAACAGGAGTAAGGTAGGCATGGATGTTAGCAATGTGCAAAAGAGTGGCCGATTTTGGTGCTTCTTCAGCAGCCCGGTAGCCATGTGGTGCCCCGCAAAGGTGTTGCGAGCCCCTTGATTCCATGTCAGGGGCAGGATTCTTGGTTCTTGGGGACGCATGTGAGCCAGGATTCATTATTGACCTTGGTGGAACTGTTATAGATTGTAGAAGATCAAAGTAGGCTTCGGTATCTGGACTTCTGGGTTACTTGCTCTTCACTTTTTGCTAAGTTTCCCACTACTAATTCCGGATTTATTAAACCTAATATGTGATATATTATCAAAAACAACCTCATCAGAATGTAATCAGGTTGGACCCTACTTACCATCGCCACCCTATAATTGCCTTGATCATTACGCAGAGACACTAACTAACAAGCCCACCAAAGTTCCTCGATAGTTCAACATGTCGGCCAGTCTAACCCAGAGACGCAGGGTGTGCCCGCGTTTTCTTCGTTGAGGCAGGAAACAGGAAGCCGATCACATCTTCAAGGAACTTGGTAATTGTCATCCCCAAGCCTCACGTTTGCGAGTTCGTGCTCGGGAACATGATGGCGGGCCGCAAAAACCGTATATGCTCATTGCTCAGTAAGAGCGTTGAAACTCATGGATGACTCTTGGTCAGTGGCCAGGCGAAGTGACTTGGGCCTTACGCAGCAAGTTCCTGCTATTTATATCTCTGTTCATGATGTCCAGACGAAAAGTCGGGGAAATAAAATATTCCGCGCGGCGAGTGATCTTTCGCAAAGAGATTTTTTAGTAATAGTATGGGATTTAGACCCCAAAAAATAAAGGATGCGCTGAATCACGACCAGGCAAACATTTTCCAAAAGAGTGACATTGAAGCATTCCCCTGCTGAGCACCGGACAAACTATCCCGCTAGCTAACGAGCGGCGAGATTATATGTGAGGTATGGTAGCATATGGCGCAGCCATTTGCAGCAGGGCTTATCGCCCAGTCGTTTGGTGTTAGTTTCGACAAGCCCTTGAATTGCGCGGCTTACTGGGCGTGGTTGACCATGAGTGATATTTGTTGCGAGTGTTAGAGATGGTAGCAGCAGACTTGTTGAGTGAGCAAATATGGAGAATCCTCCCAGATAACAGTTTCGTACTTTCGTGTCACTTTTTAATGCTGCGCATGTCGATGAAGCAAACGTTCAGCTGACATCCTCATCTGGTCCTATTGTGTGCACATCTCGTCCCTTATGGAGCACTACGGCGGGGGCCGTGCCTGTTGTCTCTGCGTAGGGCAGGGATCTGGGTCAATTCTGATCAGGATCGCCTAGGGCCCAGTATCCATTAAGCCACCTCGGAAATGCGGGGCACCGGACCCAGCAGACCACCAGTGCCGTGGGCCAACGGGGAAAAACGGAGCAAATCTCGTCTGCTTTCATCTTTGATTGCTCCGCTGGACAAGGTCAAAAATGGAGAGGAAACATGTACTATGTACAACAGGCGGTCGTGTTGGAGTAGGGTGCAGAGACATGCCGGAACAATAGCAGCAAAAACGGGCAGTCTATCAAGTACTTGCGCTGGCCTCGAGACTCGGCCCCGTCACATCGAGTCACGGCCGATAGCTTTTGAAGTCTGGCATCTGCAGATAAGGGATGTTGTCTTCTAAAGCACCTATGGTACCTCCACTACCAAGCCAGGTAAGTACCTACTCCGTAGGTAATCTATCTATGCAGTAATTACATGGCGGCTTAGATCTCGATCGGTACCGACACTTGGCCTCCCTCCATATTCAGCAACCGACACTCCTTATATTGCACAATGGTGTACGATAGAAAGCTAGAAATTATCTAGTCTAGAGTAATCGCCGGGTACTTTCAAGGCGCATGTCTTATGATTAAAATTATAATTAGATCGATACAGCATGTTGGCCCCCAACCTCAGCCTCTACAGGCAACGGCCACTGGCTACAACCGCCATCCGAATTCATGAAGCATAGACCTTGTATAGGTACTAACAGCTATTGCTATATGCGTTTCTAATCAGGGCCGATGTAAATATCTTTAATTGTCTTGCTCAGCTGCTTTCAGACTTTAGGGTCGTTCATGCACCGGTCACAAAAAAGGAAACCGTCAAAACAGTACAATTGAACGATGATGGATGACCCAGTGGTTTTGTTGAGAGGTGTGGGTGCCCGACTCGGGCAAGGGTGACGTGACAGCGCTCGGCTGGTTCCCCACCCTAGCACGGCATTGCACCATACACCATACCCATGAAAGTGGGACATGCTCACCTGAGATGGAAAGTCGTGCTCTCCGATAACGACTCGCTGGGCAGCCCCCTCTCCTGTGCCGGCCTTCCTCCCGCCGACCATACTTGAGCTTATCTTTCGTAGACACACTCGACTAAGGGACATCAAAATACGTGAAGACGACAACTTAACATCAAACCCGCCATGACAGACATTTGACTTCATCGAAAACTCTTGCCATTTACATTTACGTGTGATTTGCCCTTCAAGCCTAGGCTTAAGCCCTTAGCTTCATTGTTCATTGATTGGCGTTTGCTTGACATCATCCATTCAATTCTATTTATCTAGAGGTACCAAGTACATTTAAATAGAGTTCGCGACTCGAATAATTCAAAGAAACCTGGGCATCTGCTCCGACTCGGCCTCCACTGCTATCGGTTTTCCTCCATCGGCTGTCATACACATCACCCTCTTTTTTTCTTAGTCGTTGCATGGGCTCGTGCGAGCACTTACACACTCCCTTTTATACCATAACCCAGACGACTACATACTATTGCCGGTCGGTTTTTTTTTTTTTTTTTTCGCCATCTCGAAACCTTTCCCACGTTCTTTGAGCCTGCCGGAAGCCCGACAACTACAATGGCTTTCCATCAGCCAACTGCGAGGCAATCTAGCAACCGCACCACAGCTCCTGTCGCACTGCAAAATAGGCCCGCTCAGCTCAGTCTTGCCATAGATTCGCAAACTCCATCTCCTCCCGCCGTTGAAGGTTCACAGACGTGGGTCCTATTTTCACCCGCTGACGATGCAGCCACCACAACATCGTATCTGTCATCCTTACCGACTCCTGGACGGTCGCGAGCCAGTGAGCTAGGCAGCGGAAGTCTCAATACCGTTGGAAGATCCGATTTGAACTCAGCACCGGAGAACTCGGCTGTGAGGTCGGTGCTGTCAGTCGATGACGATGAGTTGGATGGTTTGGATAGCCACCTACCCGAATTTCGAACAGCTCTGCACCAGCACTCAGACGCATCTCACTCCGTTCCGGTTTTACCTAGACACGATGGCCTTGGCTCGTTTAGACTGGATACGAGAGGGATCGGGAACGAGATGCAGGAGCAGATATATGCTTTTGAGCGTTATAATCCCAGGCGGCAACAGCGTCAGCGAGAAGCGACGGACCTGAGCAACCTCATGCAACTCGACCAGCTCGAGAGTGGTACCACCGAGACCGAGCGGATGTCGCGCATCGAGGCGTGGCAGCAGGAACAAAGCCAGTTGCTTATTGAAGCTGTCCGAAAGGAGACGAGGAAGAGGAGGTATTCTGGTGGAAACCCTTTGGTTTCACGAAGACGAGAAGCTGCAGCCGCTGCGGCGGCCCTGGAACCTACCACACAAGGAGGCGAGTGGCACGAGCAAGATGCCTTAGCTTATGCATCCGAGGAGGGTGAAGGTATCTTCAGCAAACTGACCCGGAAAGTACTGCGTGATCTGATGGGCATGGATGGCCGAGTTCTGTCTATGCTTCTAGGAGAGGCTACTTCGGAAGAGGATGCTAGCCACTTGTCGTCAAGTACGTTCAAAGCACCGTCAACCGACGATGAACGGTCTACCATGGCCTCGGCAACAGGTGGCGGCTCAGGGTCTGAACTTATGGCTGTTTGGTCGCCACGTTTGGTAGAGCGCATTGCTCGTGAGCTCGGCCTATTGGTGCAGCGCATGTACACTCATCATCCAGGCGCCTTCTCGACATATTCTCATCTGCAACAAATGCAGTTTCCGTATGCTGGGCTACCGATGATTCCAGAAACCGATACTCCATCGGGGGCAGACTCATCACTCCAAGATAGTCATCTGACCCACGATGTCGACAACGACTACAGAATTGATAGCAGCAGTAGCATGCCCCAGACAATGATGCCACAATTTCACCCCACTATCTCCCAGCAGCAACAGGACATGACACAGCCAATGGCACACCCTCGAAGACAAGGTGAAGAGATGGGAAATCCAGGGGTCTCGGAGCAAACCCCCTCGACGTTCACGCAGCAGGAATGGGAACAGGACTTGGATGTCAGACTAGTGTTCCGATACCTTCGATCGCGATTTTCATCCGACGCTTCGAAAACGACCTCATCAACATCCACCGCCCGCCCGGCTTCACACCACACAACCACAGCTCAAGAGGCGGCCGCTCGTGCTGCGCGTGTCAGGCTTCATCATCCCCTTGTGGGCCGCAATCTTGCCCGCAGAGCTGTCATTCAACACAACAACCCTCATCCTGCCGCGACTGGGGCTAACAATCAATCGGTGGCTACACCAGTCTCTCCAGTCTTGCAACATATCCATCAACGACCAGGTGGCAGTTGCGCAAGCCAGAGCACAACGGCAAGGTCGGCTAGGCGGCCTGGCACCAGACGCAGCGGGAGCTTCAGCGCATCGGGGGCATCACGGCACTCGAGTCGGCATTTCTGGGACCTCGGGTGTGGCTCGGTTGCATCAAGTAGCATGATAGCTAGTACTGGCCCAATGGGCAGCTGGGGCGAGGTCTAATCCGAGCCTGATGCCATTATGTTTTACAGAACGTGGCACATGGCTGCTGACGTATTTATTCATTGTTTTGGGGCCAACCCTAATTTCTCTCAATTTCTTAGAATTGCCTGTTTGGTTTAGATACCTCTCCTATCTGCATTCGTGGAATATGAATTTGTACTTTCTGATTTCTTTGGGGTTTTTTTTCTTCTTCTCAAATTTGGGGCATTGGATCGATATTTACAGGGCGTGTTGGTGCATATACGGTTGATGGACAGCTTCTCATGTAAAGTATAATCGCAGTCTGAGTAACATAACATAGACAATTGAGGGATTTTCCCCCGAAGCACAGTCATTGTGAGATGAGCAAGCATCAATTAGTCATAGGGGAGTCTGGTCTGCAGTTTAAACGCTTTTTGGGATGCCTCAAATGGAGATACGCAGCGGGTGAACCGTTTTGCAGCCTCGCCAAGACACCAGAAGTGGAGGAAGGGAGCAACGGGATCTCGGAGACGAGCCGGGCCATTATGTGAACGATGACTACGATGTGGCTTGCGGGGTAAGGTTAAATGAAGCGCGGCAAACCAATCCTTGAAGAAAACCCAAATGGCCCTACCGTAGACGAAATGCATCCGAGGCTGATACAAAAATCGTTAACGCAGCGTCTCTACGGTATGCACAAGGTACGGTTGGCTTGGTGAGGTAATGAGTGAACCAGGACGAGAGGACAGTGCCCCTATGTAACGCTGCCCGTTTCCCATTCGTCACGTGGATCTGATGTCGGATGTGTGGCGAACAGGCAGAACCCAGGAATAAATCCTTTCAATTTTCGCATTGATTAGGTCGAGGTGGCGTGGGATTGTCATCATGCTGCTGCTGCGGCGCATCCATAAATCGCTCCTGGTAAGTCACTTTTCGTGCAGTTGCTCGAGATTTAAGCGCACTTTACGCTGTAGAGACGGGGCCGCTATCTCAGACATTAACAAACAATGGGCGAAGTGGCTCGCGACGCGGAAATTTTAGTTTGAGCCAATCAAAACGATCGATCCCCATCCATGATCCTCGTCATTTGGGGCCCCGACGCGTTTCTTCGTGTCAATAACAATACAAGCTTACTGCCTGGAATATACTGACGAGCAAGAAAAGCTTCAACGGAAAGCCAAGACGATTGGTTAATTGAATGTCTTGATATATCGTGGGTTTCTAGGTAGCTATTTGTTTCTTCTGTTCAACGAATTACATTCATCAAAATTGTGACACATACGAATAGAAAGGAAAGACAGGGAGTCATCAATACCCAGTTCATGTCTACAAAATGTCGCGATAAATCGGGCAGCGTTCACGGCAGCTGCGGGGCCGGGTGTGGAGGGGCCCACAAACACCCTTGTCGAGTCTTGATTGTACGTACCTCGAGGTCCTTCCCACTACCTCTCGGCGGGAACTTTCTGTCCACCCACCCATTGCGCATTGGAACATCGGCGGACGCCTCACTTCGACACGCAAGCTAAGCTTCGCAATCCAGAGAAAGAAAAGAATTGACGAACTATAGACGTCGACTCGAAGCTCTGCAACTGGTACAGGCGCACACACACACGCGCGTGAATCTCGCGAGCCCCGCAGTTTACCTCGACTGCATTCCCGCAACGATACAAAACCCCGCCGTATCGCTCGCGATTTTCGTCTTGTTGGATCCGTTCAAACTGTTTCCCGCTCATTTGAGCAGCAGTCAGCTCCAATCTGTCAGTCTGCTGCGTGCCTGCCGGCCTGAGGCGAATCAACTGCAGTCGGCGCGTTATCAATGCCTCCGGCGCTCAGGGTCTAGGAACTAACATAGGTACTACCTAGGTACCTATTGAAGGAACCTCACGTATACCAACAAAAGAAAGGAACCTGTTCGGTTTTGAATTAGTGGGAGCGGGACCTCTCATCGTGTATCCTTTTTCCTGGCGCGTCCTTCCTTGTCTGGATGACATCGCCAACCCAACTAACTCGGACCTACAAACACCCCGTATTTCCCTGGGATATCCATGGATACGCGCCACCGGAGCTTCTTCCCATTTCATTCCTTTCACGTTCTGGTATCCGTCTAGACATGCTCTTCTGCAAACCAAATGGCCGCTCCTCCTTACGACACCAACCACTTTCCTAATACTGCCTTGTTATTTGATATATACACCGACGGCGCTGTCCAACAGTCACATACTCCAGCTCCAGCTCCAGCTTCAACACCAGGTCCAACCCCAGCTAACCTCCCCCGAGGACCATGCGGGTTCGTCGACCTGACCCCCGGTGCTAATGGCGCCCGGTGTGGCTGTCGACGCTTTTGGAGTAGACCTCACAACCACATGTTGCCATCCGCAGACCAGCCCTTTTGGTGCATGTGCTCACACCATGCTTGCTACCACGAGGATGCTCAAATTGCGCAAACACCACCCGTGCAGACGCCCATCGTCGCCGCACATCCTCTAGATCGCGACTTGTTTGGGGGCCAGGAAAATGAGAGGCCGAGGGTAAATAGGGAACCCCTCACCCCAGTCCAGGACATGGCTGCCTTCCAAATACCGGGAGGACAGACTCTGGACTGGCCCGGTCTCAGCCTGGGCGATTCTTCCTTCAAACCGGACCTTGCGGTCGTCACTGCGCTGCCGCCACCTTCTTCCCATGCCCATCTGGCTACCCAGGCCTCTGGTCATGGTCGAGATGCCTCTCTTCCTGATACGTTACCTTGGACCAACCTCCCCGCTCCAAATTCTGGAGGACATGGTCTTCCACCTATACCTTCACAGTGTCTATTCAATACGCAATCATTCTCAACGGCATCAAGTCAGGCTGGTTACTTGCGGCCCTTTGGTGGTAAAGGTATCCACACTCTTGATGTCAAGGCCACCTCAACTCCGAACGACAATTGCGCTCCTGTTCATGGATCTCATGGCACCGACCCGGATGCTACTGTACCCAATACTCAGGCCTCTTCACCCATGGAGCCAATTCCTATGCCCTCGGCGCCAACCCCTAGGGGTGCCTCGACCCAGGATACTAATGTTGCACCATCGACAATTCAACAGCATGGTTTTAACGAGGACGCCTTTCGGACCTTGAAAGACGCCGTCCAAGACCATGGGCATCGTTTGGATAAGCTGGAAAATCAGTCGTTCTCTGTCGTTGGCCATGACGATTGCCATGAGAAATATGACCAAACCGATCTGAAAGTAATCGAACTCGAGTCTCGCGTCGAGGAAGTCGAAAAAAGACTGAACGATGACAACAGCACTGTTGTCAGTAGTATCCGGGGGACGGTTAGCGGTATCGGTACCTCCAGCGCTACTCAAGCATTCTCCCAGTCCGAGATTCACAGCCAACTCCAGCAGCTACAGGCACAGGTTAACAGACTGCAGGCCTCTTCGCTACCCACGTACAGCTCACCCTGGGATGTCGAGGTTGTAGTAATTCCTTTTCCGCTCAAAGGCATATGGATGCCAGGGCATGAATTCTCGAGCCAGCGGTCAACAAACGTTACGGACACTGCTCCCTGGGACACTCTCGTGGACGAGTGGACGCAGCTGCCAAATACCCACAGCAGGCAAACACCAGATCCAACGTCATCCTTAGTTGCCAACTGGCTTGATCAATCAGCGTCTTCTGCTTGGCTCCTGCCTCGTGCCTGCGCTCCAGGCCGCATGATCGACGAGCGCTTGCGGAGTCGCGGTCTCATCAAGACTGTATCTGTCAAGGGCTCTGATGCTAGAAGTGTTCATCTCGCAATCACTGCAGCATTTCACGGCTTCTTCAAAGCCATGCGAGTGGAAACCGCCAGTCATCGATCGTCCCCCATAACCAGCGCTATGTTCGATAAGTTTCTGGGACTCAGCCTGCCATGGGTGCCACTTCGCAAAATACACAAGGACTCACGGCTAAGGTTTCTATCACCGGCTGAAATGTTGACACCAACACTGTGGGACGCAGCTTTCCTTATGTCCAGTGTCGTTATGAAAGCCACTGGCCTGCATCGCCTGTATGTCACCCAACCAGAAGCTTATGTGCAAGATAAGATCTCCAGAGACAGTGGGTCTGGTTGGACATGGCAAAGACTTCGTGAACTTGCACCCGCGTTACCAGATTCTCAGAGCTCTTCGGCCAGCACAGTAGATGCCGAGGAGGACGAGCAGTGTTGGAAATGGAATGATCGTCTAGATGAACTTCCGACTGTCGAGACTTCCCGCGAGCAGGCGGCTGCGGCAAACAGATCTCGATCTACAGCAGCATCGTCGTCACAGGTTTTCTACACCGCACAATCGCCGGCAACTACTCAGGCCAAAAGTCCAGTGATGCTAAGGGAACGACGAGGCCCAAGGCCCCCGCACCTAAGAACTGCATCGATGCCGCAGGCTGCACCAGCGCTCTCTTCCCCCGCCGGACAGCCTGCTGTAGGGAGAGTCGCATCATATACCGCCATTACCTCCAAGTCCAGCCCCTATAACCAGCGACCTTCGCCTTTGGTAACTCGCCCCAGCCCGCGCTTACCAATTATGCGGCATGTAGCTTCAGAGGCTGCGATGATCTCAACCGTTGGTGCTGTGAAGAGACGATCTGGAAGCGGCCGCGGCAACAGTCGATCCCCTAGCATACGGCCTCGTAACACGCCACGACGGAGCACCAACAGCATACGTAGCCGTAGTACCAGTGTAGCATTGCGCGATGTGTCGGTTGCGCCCGAAGACCACAGAATGCGTGGCACTACGCCAATGTGTTATGCAACCCCTTATAGCACTGCACCAGTTGATACGACCAGGGCTCCTATTGAAGGTCCTTCCTCCACAGGCAACAGTGGGCGAAGAATCAGTAACCCAGACGAAAACATGGACTATGAAGAATACGGAGGTAGCTCAGACCTCTACACCGACCAAGAGATGACAAACCAAGGGCTATATGAGGAGTTTGACGACGACGACAACGACGACGATGATGATGATGATGCAGATCCGGATTTTGACGTCTATCAAGATTATACCAACGACATGGACGATGATTCCAACCCTAGCGATGACAGCGGAGACTTCGGACGCTCGGAACACTCTAGTGCCGAGTCACAAGAGCAACTGAATGCGCAAGTACTCCCCGAAGATGAGGTTTGGCCTGGGATAGAAGACAACATGTCAGATGGCGAAAACATCGATCCGGAGTCCCAGGATATCGACATCCAAGACGCTGCAAGCGACATAAGCAGTCAACCATCCGAGTATCCGAGCACTCATCGCGCATGGCAAGAACAGGGGGCAGTAGGAGGCCAGGGTCTAAATGGAAACGATGCCACGGGGTTCAGGATTCATGAAGATGATGAAGATAATGAGAATGCCGCGATGCCTGGTGCAGGATTTGCAACACGCTGGTGACTGGGCTGGGCCGTCGTTTATGACAGTTTGGGCGGATAAGCACTTTGGGTTCATTTGGGATTATATAAGGGAGCGGGGATCTGGAATCTGGATTATGCTATCGTGTTGTATGGAGTTTGGCGTACTGTTTTCCGTGACCATAGAAGCGAGCGAGCGTTTCTTTTCTTCTCTATATTTTCTATTTTCATGTATCCGGCGGGAGCTCATCGCATGTCAAACTTGCCCCCTCTTCTCACTTGACTGGAAATTTCCCCCTCAACATACTTTTGCTGTATTGCTACAAAACAAGTGTCGCACTGGCGCTTTGGTGGAGGGGACGCAAAGAGCGGATCCCAGTAAGATTGCGTGTACAACAAAGACGAATAAAAATGCAATTTGACATCACGTTTATGGATGGTCGAGGATGTAGTCCAAGTACTATTTGTCTCCATTTCGACGAATAGTTTCGGCCTGAGGGTTAGCTGGGCCAAAAGCCAGACACGGACAACTAGTCTAGTGTCTATTTAGTGTCTATTATACCAAAGCCCACCACCTAGCAGAAGAATGGTCTGTCTATACCGAACCGATCTCCAAGAGAAGACAAATCTGGAGAGGCGCCCATGGTGGGGGTTATGTACTAAAGCTTCGGGATTCATCAATCCCATTTGGATTATTAAACAATATTTTTTTTCTGAACTCCTAGCGCTGATGCAGTATTGACAAGAAATCGGAAAAAAAAAAAAAAAAAAAAAAAAAAAAAAAAAAAAAAAAAAAAAAAAAAAAAAAAAAAAAGAAAGAAAGAAAGCAAAAAAGGCTAGACGATGTAGATTCTTAAATAAAGAATCGATCGTTGGAAGAACGTTTAAGAGACGCCAAAGAAACAAACCCAATAATAAGGTGCTTTATGAATCCAATATGCGCTTTGCAAAGGGACCAGGCAGTAAGGTATCGGCAGAGAGCATCACAAACAGTCAGAATACAGTGGTACCCAGTAGATCAAGGCCGCAGAAACCCAATGTCCATTGGGTCTATCTCAGCTCCAGACAGATGGTCTGACTCGTCGGTCCATTCCAGCTCATCCCAGCTTGTAAGATCAAACCCCTCGTTCTTCTGCTTCGCTTCATTCCCCTAGGACTCATATGTCGAAGAAGAGTCATGCTTGTCATCATTCTCCAAGATTCTGAGAGAGATTTTGTGTTAGCTGAATCCCTCCAAAGAAAAAGAAAAAAAGTACAAGTACTGAAATAACTTACGAGTATTGTCTGACTAGATACCCTTCACCTCCAGTCTCCATGTTGATGTTGTACACATAAAATTTGCCATCGCTCGTCACCACCATTACTTGTGGGCTGCTACTACTCATGGCAACCACGCTGCGCAGAGGCTCGCCTGCGAGGGGGAGCGAGGGGGCGGCACCTTGGGTGTTGTTTTGCCGTCCGGCAGACGACTTTGGGATTTTGATGAACGCAAAATCGCGCGCCGGTTCCCACATTTCCGTCACAGTCTGTGGCAGATAGGAGCCGACAACTCCAGCAACGCTGCGACCCATAATCTGCGAAGAGCGACGCAGGATGTTACTAAAAGATCCGCTCTGTCTCCTATTGGCAGCGGTCGGGCGGTCCCTAGGAGACGGGGACCCTGCCATGTCGTTAGCCTCGCTGCCGCTGCCGGGCGATTCATTGCCACTGTCGTAGCTCCTGGATCTTGACCAACGGTCTGCCCGCGGCGAACCAGTGATATCCTGTCCTGGACTGGCTGCCAGGACCTCTCCTGCAGCACCTGCCCCAGTTGCACCTGACGCTCCGTTGTTGGGACCGCCAAGGCGGAAAATGTGCACTGTATCGGAAGTTGACGAGACACAAAGCAGGGTGGAGCTGAGATTGAACGACATGCTATATATTGTCGAAGGATAGGTGCCACGGCGGAACTGGTATAATTTCTGGCCCTTTGGCACGGTGAACACTCTGATGATAGTACCAGTCTCAGAAGCCGTCGCCAGTAGAGTTCCCTCGCTATTTATGGCGATACAGGACAGGGGCGAGCGGTGTGCCTCGATAACGTTGACAGCTTTCAAGGTGATGGCATCAAAAATGAGCACATCTCCAGAGGTTGGAGGGATATATGTTGGGAGAGGAGGCGCGTGGCTAGGTCGCTTGTCGTCCTTGTCCTCTCGTGGCTTGGGCAGCGGGTAGGCGAGGAAGCAGTTTTCGGACGAGGGTGACAATGCACATATGGCGCTTGGGTTCGGGGAGGTAGCTATAGTAAAAAGGAGCGACATATTGGCAATGTCGTAGAGGTATATCTCATCTTCGAGGACAACGGCAAGTCGCTTGCGGTTCAGCCTCACGGCTAGTACGGCGGATGGGAAGGTGAGTTCGCAGATAACAGAGCCTCGCTTCGTGTTTTGTATTATCAGATGTCTTGGGGATAATATAAGGGCGACGAGAGAGGTGGAGAAGAGCATCTCAATTATGGATACATTGCCGTCTTCGCTCGAGAATATCTTGGAGAAAGGCTCCGTGTGGTAGATGCGGAAACCTCTCGAGGTTCCTGGAAGAATGGGCTATTAGTCGGTGGGATTAATCTTTACGGGTTTAATATAAGTATTGTTCGTACATACCGACCGCCAGACACCCATGGTCCTGGTTGAATGTGATGAAGTTGAGCGTCGCTGTCGCCATGATTCCGAGCAGCCGGTGTTCTTTTTCTTGCCCACTGTCTGTTTCTAATCACACCGCGAGCAAGTTGAATTCAAGCGTTTGCAGAGCGAAAGTGGCCCTCAAGGGGCAGGCTGGGTTACACGGCGAACTAGGCAGCTGGGCCACCGAGGCGGGCTCGGACAATAGTCTTTCGCTTCAAGATCCGGCCAGAGGAGCCGGTGATAAGAGCCCGATCGGATCCGTAGTGTCGTGGGCAGGTCGGCTATCGGAGGAAAGCTGTGTGCACCAACATAGAGCTTCAGATATAAGGGAGTCGGTTTGTGAGGAGCCGACAACAAAGTAGAACCAGATGCGTCCTTGAAGGAAGCTCAAAGCACGCTCGGTTGGTCTGAACGCGGGGGTGCTGCAGGAGCTACTACTGTACAGAGTTAATCTACCTAGACAAGGTGGGTAGCTGCCTCAAGATAACAGCTGCAAACGGACAATCAATGTTGAAGGCTTGTCGAGATGTACAAGCATAAAGAGTCACCGTTGAAAGGATATATGACAGAAAGCTTTTTTTTTTTTTTTTTTTGCAAACGCGACGACAAATTATTCCTTCCGGAGAGAAGTTAAAGAGTTCGCATCACACGAGACACAAGGCCAGCCGAGCACAGCAGCACTAGGAAGCTCTAGGCAATGACGAGCGGGGCT
Organism: Pyricularia grisea; assembly: GCF_004355905.1. Taxonomy (NCBI): domain Eukaryota; kingdom Fungi; phylum Ascomycota; class Sordariomycetes; order Magnaporthales; family Pyriculariaceae; genus Pyricularia; species Pyricularia grisea. The sequence continues at coordinate 2,260,795 of NW_022156720.1, forward strand.
GGGACCACCCCAGTAAGTCCTCGGGATTGACAAGGATTACTGCACGTGGAGAACCATAGTTGGCTACCAGCAGCAAACTTTAGCAGAGGATGTTAGCAGCATCACGTGAATTGACATGGAGTGTTATCTGGCTTGGTGGATCCAAGTAAGTCATTTGTTACAGTGCGTAGTGGTTGTAGATCTCCATCAAAGAACTGTGCAGCAACAAATATGGTAATTGCACGAAACGGAGATTTGTGATTTTATACAACCTTTTAATACGCTCCCTCGCAGTCAACAAGAACAAGGTGTTTTTTTTTCAATATGAAGAATCCAGCTAATACCAAAAAGCCAAAGGCCGCAAGGCAAGATGACCAGGTTATGGGTGTAAGAGCAACACAAACCCTACTCTTCTTTCCTTGACTTGTGTTTTTAGTTTGGGGGTGTTTTTTTTTTTTTCTTTCTTTCCTTCAACCTTGCCCCTCACTATCATTTACATAGCGGAAAAGCTGATTATTAGCATCCGCCCACAACTTCGTAGACAAACAATAGCAGTATCGTTTCAAAACGCAGCGTTGAAAAGATTTACTATCCAGATGAACCACACTTTTTCCGGTACTTTGTCAAAAAGTTCCAGAGACGAGCTCCGTTGATCAATCGCGGTTACTATTTACGTCTGCATCTCATCGACTGTGTGATCAGAGACTTTTTGAGAGAGCCGTTGGCGGTCAGCAAGAAGACCAAGGTGGTAGTAAACCTGGGCTGTGGAAGGTCAGTGACTCCTCCGCTAGGTAACCTTTTCAAGGGAAAAAAAAAGGCCATCGATTACAGTGCCAGTTTCTCACTCTTCTTATGATTCTTGTTTTAGTGATGTGCTCCCCTGGCAATGTCTTACTCGGTATTCCAAAGACTGCGACTCGGTTTTGTTTGTTGATGTCGACTTTCCAGACTTGATTCTCAGAAAGCGAAATGTCGTCCTAGAAACCCCTGAGCTCAAGGACCGTTTTGCGCCCTTGGAGACACTCGACACTCCACCCATCTTCTTGCGCAGCAGTCGATATGTCCAGGTTGGCTGTGATCTCCGTGACATAGGTTCTCTGCAGGCAGCCTTGGAGTCTCTGGTAGACATAACGGCTGCATCATTTCTTTTTGTGGCCGAAGTGTCCATCACATACATGGAAACTGATGCTGCCGATGCCGTGATCCAATGGGCCAATACGTTGGGGGACTGTAAGTGCTACTATTGTATCCCCTCGCGTCTCTGTTGTTGTATGAAATCTTATTGAAAGAAATCCTTGTGACATTCATCATCAAACAATAGCCACTTTCTGTCTCTTGGAACAGATTCTACCCGATGGTCCGCGGCACCCATTCGCACAGACTATGATCAAGCACTTCGAGCGGCTCAATACGCCCCTCAAATCCATCGACAAGTATCCCACACAGCAAAGTCAGTCTGAACGCTTTCTAAATAGGGGTTGGCTAAACGTTCACTGCTGGACCCTCTGGCAGGCATGGGCCGATGATCGCTTTCTGACTGCCGAGGATCGTCGCAAGCTGGATGACGTCGAGCCTTTTGACGAGTGGGAAGAGTTTGCACTCTTTGGGAGTCACTATGTGCTGCTACAGGCATCAACTCGAGATGTTCCGTCATCTTCAGAGACCAAGTCGACCGACTACTCGACCTCGCACCCGCCTCTGCGATCCATTGACGTAACCCTTCATCACAATGACACTCAGAGCACTCAGGGTCCTCGCCGCTTCGGGACTGCCATGGTGGTTTCGGACATTTTGGGTCAAAGTCATATCGCCAACGTTCTCGGCACGGGCACGAATCTCAGGCTGAGGTCCCTTGACCTATATAGTCCTTTGGGCTCAAATCAGGACTCTGGGTTGTCAAAGTGCAGCGGGCCTGCTAGCCGCTTGTGCCATGCATTGACAGATATTGGGGACAGTGGCTATCTCCTATCCGGAGGCAGAGCATCGCCCACGGCCCCTTTGGACGGGTGTTGGGTCTTTGAGAAGGGTGTCAACGATTGGCGCCGAACCCACGATCTCCCAGTCCCTCTGTACCGTCACACCACTGTGAGGCTCGGTCACTCCAGCCTTGCTCTCGTGTTTGGCGGTAAAACCGGAGCTTCCAAAGTCTTCGACGGCTACCTTTTATACCATCCCCAGAAAGGATGGATTAGGTGCAAAGTCAAGGGTGACATAGTTCCTTGTCCTGTATTTGGCGCCGTTGCTTTCTGCTCCAAGGGTACTAGCAGAGGATCGCCACTATTTAGGGGAGTTTTAGCTGGAGGTATAACAGAGAAAGGTGTGATAATCGACCAGATACTTCGCTGGGAACTGGAAATTGGGGGCTTCGAAGTGAGTAAAAAAGTAAATATCGCAATTTTTAACATCACTGTGAAAACTAATCGATCTTACAGACACCGTCTATAACATTCAAAACGCTTGACGTGGCCACAAAGGAGCGAAACTTGATCAACAGGTTTGGTGCTAGCTGCAACAAGTTGAAAGAACAGTACCATGTTATTATCGGCGGCGTCAAGGGTACCAACTTACTTCCACACGACCATGACGTCCTCATCTTGCGCGATGACGGAACCAGTACAAACCTTTCGATTTGCAGCCGCGTCAACTTCCCAGTGTACCACAAAGAATCAATACCTCGGCACTTGGCAGTTGGATCGTCCATAGCATGTACTGATCAAGGCCAGATCATCTTGGTTGGAGGAGGGGCTACCTGCTTCTCAATGGGCACATTCTGGACAAAGGGAGCATATACGTTCCTCATTGACCTAGAGCGGCTGTCTAATATGGATACTGCCCTCTGTAGCTCGGAAGCTGCTTCACCAACCCAAGTTAACACAGAGGCTGCAGGTGCTGTGAATGAAGAAGATACTATTTGGGCCATCTCAGGGGCGGTACTCATCTCGGATGCGGACACAAGCGTGCTGGATTCAACCGCGGCAACCCATCAAGACGCTGCTCAAATTGGCCCACAGATTCCTCGTGTTAGGCTTGCTTCAAGAGATGATTTTGAACAGGTTCTGCGACAGAGAAAGCCGGTAATAATAGAGGGCGCTTCAATAGGACCCTGCATGACTGCATGGTCTGACAGGTACCTTGTTGAGGCTGTTGGCGCTGATAAAGAAGTATGTATCCAATTATGCTTGGCAAACACCTATGGGCGACTAACATTTATACCCAGGTATCGATACACGAATCACCCAGTCATGTGATGGACTTCAACTCGAAAAACTTCCGCTATGTCAACAAGAAGTTCGGCGAGTTTGTGCAAGAGATAGCGAGCGGTCAGAAACTGTATCTGCGCGCCCTTTCCAACGACGAACCAACCGCCAGAGCCGCCAACCTGCAGGATGACTTTCCTCAACTTGCCAAAGATTTCGTCTTACCCTCGGAGCTAGCAGTTGTGCGCGAAAACCTCTTCAGCTCGGTGTTACGTATGTCTGGGCCGGTAAACATGTGGTTGCATTACGATGTGAGTTGAGTTTTGAAAGAGCCTGGGGCGCAGATATGTGCCATGCTTCATTGCTTTTTTTTTCGGACTTTCACCTGAACTTTTGGAAACTGACGTGTTCACATGAAAAAGGTCATGGCGAACGTGTATTGCCAAATCAGAGGGTCCAAGCGGTTCATTCTATTTCCACCCTGCGACGTAACCGAGCTATCAATCGCTGCTGGGGGCTCCAGCTCCAGCATCGATGTGTTTGCCGGAATGCCAGCGCGGACGCACCCCCACGAGGCGAAGCTCGACCCCGGCGACGTGCTCTTCCTGCCGCCGCTGTGGCTCCACACGGCAACCCCGGCGTCGGACTCCCCCGGCGTGGCAGTCAACGTCTTCTTCCGTGACATGGACGCCGGGTACAGTGCAGGTCGTGACGTTTACGGTAACAGAGACCTCGCGGCTTACGAGAAGGCGAGGCGGGACGTCGACAAGATCCTGGCCAGCTTCAAGTCGCTGCCCAGCGATGCTAGAGAGTTTTACCTAAAGAGGCTTGCCGAGGAGCTTCATCAAGGGTCCATGGCGGGCGCTTAGTATGTTTGCTGGGGAAGGATGGAAGTGCAAGGCCTTGAATGTAGGTAACGGTCAAAAAAGGGAGACACTACTGAGACGATAGAGGGGTATTTCCTGGGTGTGAGCACAAGACGAAACAAGACGTTGCCATGGTCCTTCGGTCCTGTTTCCAACTGCTTTTTATGCACTGTATGTCAAATAACAAATGCAGGGCAGTTGGGAGGCCTTTTATCATGGTGTTGGTACTGTAGTAGAATGATTTGAAGACAAATAGATATGTGAGCTTTGATTATCCCTACCTTTGTATCCAAGAGTTGGACCAATAATTATGAGAATCGAAGTTTGTAGAAGGAAAATGTATGTGCTCTATTGACGACGAATCGTTGCGTTATACCGATCGATTAGTAGTTGCCTCTCTTGATAAGGTAGGTAGGCTTGAATTGCTTCTGATATAGGTACCTATACTAACCTTATAAGTCAGCCCTGACACCCGCTGCAAGTCACTACAGTCACCATTGTAGATGGATGCACGTCGGGCGGGGATGCTTGTCAGATCAAACCATGCATCAATTCATTTTTAGTCAGATCTTGTCGTAACGACTTTTTTTTTCTTTTTATCTGGTTCTGGTGGATGGATTTAGTGGTAGATACCAGTCAAAATGGAACGGCGTGGAACCATGCAACGCAAACTCAACCAACCTTTTGGAGTCCCCACATGGCAACCTACCTAACTAACTTGCTCATATTTCTATGAATACTTTCCAGTTTCGCGATTTCCTGTTTGCAACGAACTGGATCTTGATTGATGCAACCTGCAAGGTGGCGGGGCTCCATGCTCTGCTCTGCTCAAAAGTAATCCGACCGCACGCGCATACATAAGGTAGGGGTTAAGGTGGTACCAAGCGAACAAGCATCGTGGACAAGCATTCAAGCGTCCGAGTTTAGCTGCGCATGCCCTGCATTAGAAATCCTCTTGTCTCCAGCCTCCAACTGGCAGGCACCAACAACGAACATCCCAGATACAGGAAGAGACAGAAAGATATGGAGGGAAATTTTCAAAGAATGCAGCTAATTTAATCAGTCGCCTCCCAATCAATCACATCATCTTGGTGGTATTTGTTGGGGGGTGTCTGGTGACATCATTTATTCATTGGCTGTCGACATCCTACCCAGACTCATGTAAGACATTTTTGGCCGATTAACGGAAAGCGTTCTTTTTTTTTTTTTCTGCTGGCTGCCTAACCTAGTCTACCTAGTCTGCGTAGGTAAGGTGGGTAGTTAAGGTAGGTACCTAATCTAACGTCACCAAGCCGGCCTAGCCTATGTGACAATGTACGTTGGTTATGCACGATGCAAAACAATCCCCAAAGTGCCTACGCTACAGTACAGTCAACATGGCACGGGACTAGCCTGCGGACACCCGCCTGCGCGAAAACCCGCACCGAGGCCAAGTCGAAACGGCCCTAGCTGATCAGCGCACCGCCCGCCGTGCTGACCCGGCTCTGACAAGAACCATGTTGATCCGAAATAGATTGGACTCAAAAAGGACTTTGATGATTGGCATGGAATTTTTCCTACTACATCAATAAGTCCCATGCATCCCGCAGGTGGAGAGAGAAGAGGGGGGGAAGGGGGGGCGCGAGGTAGTAGTTATTGTTGCTGCGGCTGACTCCTACCTTCTTCCTTCCTGCCTTGCATGAAAAGAGGTTTTGGAACTGTTGAGTGACTGACATTGGCTCACTTGACTTGTCCTTTTTTTTGAGACCCTTCCTTTTTGGCTGTTGTTTTTTTCCCTCCCCACACCACACCACCTTATTTTTTGTTTTATTATTTTCTTTAGTTGATTTATCTCTTCTCATCTCTTTTCCACCTGGCCTTACTGAGCCACATCCCATATCCCCTCTTCCTGTTTACTGCCTCCATTTTCTAGAGGTTGTTCCTCCCCCTCAGGCAAACCCCCGTCTTTTCTCTCTGATGTCCCTACGTGACATCGAGCCTGAAATTTCGCCACCAATCTGCATCACGCTCGGAGACCAAGGACTGTACGTCAGACACCCTTACCGCGTAGCTTACCGGCACCTGGACGCCTCCAATATGTCGAGATACGACCGTGAGGACGAAGGCTACTTCCGTCACGATCGGTACGCCAGCAACAACGGAAGCGGCCACCTGCAGCCTCCATCGTCGCACCAGCGGCCCCGCTCCATGCCGCCCGTCCCGAGCGAGCTGGTCCGCGGAGGAGGAGGAGGAGCCCCGCTCATGTCGTCCGCCTCTACCCGCTACGTCAGTAGGAGTCGGAGCAGGACCCGCAGGAGCATCAGTCGCAGCCGCAGCCGCTCGCGCGACCGCAACCGTGGACATCATCATCATCACCACCACCATAACCCCATCGATCAGGCTGAGCATGCGCTCAAGCATACCTTCACGTCGTCCAACTCAGGGATAGGCGTCGGCATCCTCGGCGCTGTGGTCGGTGGCCTGGCGGCGCGGCACATCACCGAGGCCTCGTCTTCATCATCATCTCGGCAAGGCCATCACCACCATCACCACGGCGGTAGCAGCAGCAGTCAGCAGGAGAAGAAGGAGCACGAGGCCAGGCTGCTGGTGTCGACGCTCGTGGGCGCTGCCGTGGGTGGTCTAGGCGCCAACGCGCTCGAGCGGAGGATCGAGCACAACCGCGACAGGAAGATTGAGCGCGAGGAGGAGTGGAGGGGCAGGGATCGCCGGGTCGCCGGCAGGAGGAGTAGGCCGTCGCCGCGCGAGGGGCTCAACTCGGACTACTACCGCGATCACCCGGCCAGCCCCGACTTTGAGCGGGATCACGTCTATGACGACAGAGGCCCGAGGAGGAAGCTGGATTATTATTGAAAGATTTCGAAAAAAAAGGGGGGGGGGGGCCGGTAGCAGTCCGGCTCTTTGTGTTTATTTTGTGTGTTATGTTATCTAACTTGGGGAATCCGATATAACCCTGGTCGGCTTTTCTTTCGTCTCTCTCTCTTTCCTTTCGTGTGTTTGTATTCAAGTTCTTTTTTCCATCCCTTTTTTTTCCTTTTTGCCCTTGTTCCTCTCCAGCATGAGAGAGACGCTTATAAGCACGAAGCATGATTGAATGACATCCATAACACAAACTTTTGAACGGGTTTGTGAGCATTTATTGACGAGAGCATTTATTGACTTTGTTCCAAGTCCTGTTTGCTGGTATTACATAAAATTACATGGATTTGGAAGCTACCAGATAACCTCCCCCTTTGCGTCTTGTACAAATCCCTTTCTTTCCTCTGTACTAGACACCATGTTTTCTGGATTGACTTTCTTTGTACCTCTGCAGCAATATTGATTCCACCCTGAAAGTACTCTGCCTGTGATTAAAATGCAAGTCCGTGCAAGCAGTTCTTCTCTTGCTTTCACCAAAGCAACCTTCTGATAACCTCAAACTCTACATTCGTAAAAGGCGTCAAGTCGTCGAGTAAAGCAGTCTGATCTTTCTTGAAGGTGATGTGCCTTTTTCTGCTTCTTTTACACTGTCAACAGGTATGATTGCTGCGTGTCGGCTTGCTCATCGTTTCCTGGTAGGGCTCTGGCTCTGCCATCGACGCTCGCTGTAACGCATCTGCTGCTCGCGCGAATGACCTGGCGAGCCCCTGGCCGGGCTTTCCGAGCCATCATCACAGGCTTTATCAGCCGTGTCGCGGTGTGCGGCAGCGCTCTTGACCGGGTTCACGACCAGTTTAAAGAAGCGTACGGCCTCGTGCAGCTGCAGCTGCAAGTGCTCGCGACAGCCGAGGATGTTGAAGAGCTTCTGAGCGTCGAGCAGCTGCTTGGCCATGACCAGGTCCGGCTGGCAAAAGGTCCGCACCCGCATGGCTCGGGCGTCGGTCTTGACCATCTCCAGCAGGCCCGTGACCACGGCGGGAGAGGTGCAGTCGGCGCCGTAGAACTTGAAGTCGTACAGGTGCAGGAGCACAACGTCCAGCTGCGTCTCAAGGTCGTAGCGGAAGCCGACCACGCCCGGTCGTCCCTTTTGCCGCCAGGCCTCGGCCACCTTGCTCAGCTTGTCCGCCCGCACCCGTCCGGCTTTGAACTGGGTCGTCAGGTACCCGTCGAGCGCCGTCGTCATGAGGAACTCGAGCTCGCAGTAGAAGAGGCTCTGCTCGCGGGGGTTGAGGGATATGTCGAGTCGGTTAGGGGGTCGCTTGTTCGAGGGCCGATGCGGTCCGCGAGCAGACGTCTTCATGTCGGCGAGCTCCACAACCTCCTTGGCAACCTTCTTCAGCGACTCAAAGATCCCCTTCTTCTGCGGCTGCGGTTGAGGAGCCGCGCCTGCGTTGCCCTGGCTATCGTCTGCCGAAACTCCCGTTCGCTCCAGCCAGCCGTGCTCGCCGATAAGGACTTTGCGTCGAGGTATCTTGTCTTCCATGCTCTCGATGTAAGGCGTCAGTGGGGAGTATATGCGAGGGTAGTGTTCAATCTGGCCGATGCCCGTCTTGGTGGACAGCAGTTTCGGGTCGCAGGGCCTTTGCGCCTGTGGCTGCTGGGAGAGGCCGCTTCTGCTGTAAAGAGTCTCGTACTCGGCCAGGGAACGCAGTAGGTCGGCTTCCGCCATGGCCCCTGCAGCATTCTGCTCGGGTAAGGGTGTGAGATGTGTCATTGATCCATCCTCGTCGTAGTCACCCTCTTCGTCGAAGACGGAGTAGATAGAGGACGGCGGATGCTCTTGGAAATTTACCCGCGATGGAGAGTCGTCTCGACTCGTGTGAGTTATCGTCTGCCAAGATCGCTCATATGTAGAGCTGTCATCATGGCGCATGATCTCAATTGGGGTTTGGCGATGCGAGGGGCTCCCCTTTTGCTGAGCGGCCCTGGTATCAACCAATGGATGTGGTACACCTCGACGCTGGGCGATGGAGCTCGCCGTGTATTGAGAATATCCATCCTTGGCAAGATCTTCCTTTTCCGTCCGAGTGAAATACTTGGCAGGGGATCTTGAGCGTGAGCTTGCAGCTCGGTCGGCGAAAGAAGCCGATATATCATGCTGCCTGGTGCTGGGAGCATGTTGCTCATTGTACCTAAAGTGACTTCGGCTCCGGGTGCTCGCATTTTTCCTAGCCAAACTGTCTAGAATATCTCTCTGAGAGCGCACCAAGGGTGGAGTTGTCAATATCTCGTCCTCGCTGAAGGCGCGGATGTGAGAACGTTGAAGCCCTTCCTTGGCGGCACCTGTGTCTCTGCCCCTTCGGCTTCCTTTATGGGGAGAGTTCGGGCGAGAGATTCTATATAAAACGTCAGCTTCTCCAAGACACATCATATAGCCCGAGAAAGGATTTGCCATACACTTCGGTAAGTCGATCCATTTGAGACTCGGTCAGACTCAAATGTAGGGTGACATCATGGGCAGACGTCTCATCAGGCTGAGGAGGAGGTGATGGGATATTGGCAGGACTGGAAACCTCGATGAAATCACCACGGATCGGAGTCGGCGTCGAACCTGCTCTATGAGTCGACCTGGTGCGATGCGGAGAACAAGGAGGGGTGACACGCTGTTCGCGGCGGTATTTTGGTCCCAGCGATGATGTTGCGCCTCGAGGATCCTGTCGTTGATCCATTGCTTGGAAACTCAGAATGTTGGCATTATCCAGGCTCTCATGGAAACAATGACTTTTAGGGTGTTTGTTGCAACTGGCTGAGGTCTGGCTAATTCTGAATGGCTGTGCAGATCCGGGTTGATAGGTTGCACGCGGAAGTAATTCGGATGGAAGTTGTGAGGTAGAACTCAAGGCCTGGTCGTTTGCTCCCTCATAGACTGGTGTCAATGATGCGGTCATTTCCATGGGCTGCCAGCCAAACCCATAACCCGTGTCGTGCGTCAGTAGTCAGAAATTGTTTTGCTCTACACTCTCTTGTTTGTTTCCGCAAAGTTGTTTTTATTTTGCAACCAGTGGACAAAAACTAACCCTGACAGTCTCATCTGGTGCTTGCTCATCCTCAGATGTTGTACATTTGGAAGAGGACCTTAAATCAAGCTTGAAAGGGCCAAGCTTGCTAGGCAGTGAGCCTACATCTGTATCAGAGTCCATTGGTATTTTCGGTTGACCATATCGGCGCTTGGTCGGTTGGCAGTTTGTGTGTCACCTGCCCAATCGATTTCTGAGCAAAGCAAACAAACCTGCTCGTGGTGGCAGCCCTTAGGTTTTTTTTTTTTTTTTTTTTTGCCTGAGGGAAGCAAAAAGGTGAGCTCTGATCTGAACCTCACACTCGCTTTGATCGGTCTATTCGACCTGATCCAGCCTGTACTAAGCACGTTCAGAGTATTTTGCTGGTACTCGAGGCTTTTACTGCAGCTACAATTGCCATGAAGGTATTTGTTCATCTGGTAAGCAAAAACAAATATAATCTCAAAACTCTTATGCCCAGATTCGAAGGATTGGCACCCCTCCAATGATTAACCTGTGAGCCCTCGACATATCCAACTTGTTCAGATACAATTTTCGAGATATTTAATAACTAAATAGAGAAAATGTAGTTCAGCCTATTTCCTTTGGGCACCACCTAATATTGGCATTGTCCCTTTCAAATCTCACAACCGCTTCATCAATACTTACCGTTTACATCACTGTCACCCCCACAATGTCTGTCTGGGAAGTGCTGGAAGGATTGCTGTTGCCATCAATGGCGTGGCAGAAAGCAAATCATTGAATTGAGTAACACCGTCAAAGAAATAGAAACCATTCACGCCTGTCTGTGCCATGCATTCTGGTCATCGCCAAAGCATGCCTCGATGCGGATCCCGTGGAGTTGTGTGAGAGTCAAAGGGGCATTCAATAACAAAGTTGTGTTTTCAATCGCATTGACTACAGAAATTAACATAGCGTGGTTGTCATCCGATAATTAGCTTTTTGACCAAATCCCTCTTTGAGTAATGAATGTAAAACAGATGGGAAATTTCCAACCGGAAAAGCTAGGCTGAAAATAGAAGTCGATTGTTATTTTTCTGGACGGAATGAATGCATAGGTAGGTACGTAATTTGAATCACGATACCGTGAAAAGTTGCCGACCGCTGGCACCGAGTCTCCTTGCCGCTTTCCACCGGCCGGTTGTTAAGTTCGGCGTCGTTCCAGTTGCGGGAAAATTGAGCCTCTTTTCTCCTTCTGTTCTAGCGTCAGGTCAGGACCTTGACGTTCCCACTGAACTGACAGGGAATTCCTGATCTGGTTAGGATTTCAACGAGGGTGTTAATATGAAGAACTTTGTACCTACCTAGGTACGTGCAATAAAGGCGAACAAGCGAAGGCATCATAAGTGGAGATGGTGAGAGTAATTGGCGGCCAACGCAACTCGTGTACCTTGTATGATTAAAACAGAGAGGTACGTCAGTCGCAAAATTCACAGCCAGCTTACCAAAAAAAAAAAAAAAAAAAAAAAAAAAAAAAAAAAAAAAAAAAAAAAAAAAAAAAAAAGACAATCTTGGCGAGGTTGAATTATGAACTGGCTCTCGGCCGAGACAAGTTCAAGAGAAAACGTACACAAGACACAAGGCCCACTGCACTCTATCGGGTTAGGACCAACATTTTAGATCAAAGCATAACCGCATGAACTTCCTCCATGCTTCCCCACATCACGTGCTAACATTCCATTGCCGACCAACACAGCCGTTCTGCGCATGATCCCCACCAACCACCTCAACCTCGAGCTATTTGCCTTCGATTTACCGGTCTTGAATCCCGCTTCCATTTCTGGGCCTGACGCAACGCCGTGCCCGCCAATCCGTTTCCGGCGCGGTTGGGGGGTCGGGTCGGGTCCCATGGGTTATTTTTGCTTTTTTTTTTTTTATGTTATGTTGTTCGACGTGCCACAAGTTTTGAATGTGGGGTGGAAATGAGAAAAAGTCGAACATGAGCAAACAATTATCAAACCATTTATAAACATTGCACACAGAAAGATTTTTTTTTTTTTTTTTTTTTTTTTTTTTTTACTTTTTTCCTTTCGATTCTTTCTTGTTTCGTAGCCCCGCTTGAAGGCTCGTGTGGTCCGAAAAAAAAAAAGCGAATACTTCGTAATCCTTTTTAACTCAGTTTGACTGCACAGCAAATAACAATACCCGTCCCCAGGGGCCGCGAGGCTTGGTGCTGCTTGATTGTGGAGAGGTGACAGGGGACTCACTCCTCCACTGCCCCGTGAACAAGTATCATCGCAGAGTTCCCCGGGACCCCCGTTTCCCTTTGAATGTTACTATTACCCGCAAGTTCCATTGGCCACTGCCGCGCTGCCGAGCCGAGCGCACCTCTCTATCGGGTCGACATGTCATGAGTCTCTCCATCTGCGATTTGGCCATCATTTATTATTGGGTGCTCCAGCCGCTCTTTTGCGACCATTACCGGAAACATTATTACCACTCATCCTCCACTGCTCACAATCTTTCCCATCGTTGAATTGCATTATCATATCTTTGCTATCCCATACCATTAAGGCTGTTGTAACCCAACGTCAAAGGGAGGTCGATCGATCATACGTTGGTTAGTCTCTTGGAGCTACTAGCTAGTCCCTTTCCCGTCAACCATTTGCTGCACGGCGTCTGCGGCCTAAGACGGAAATCTGCATATTGCCGTCTCCACGAGAGCCAATCCAATTACGCGCACAACCAGACCTATCATATACATACCTACCTAGCTATCTATCTTATTCCTATAGGTACCGTGGACAAGGCCGCGGTGCTTTTGCGAATTTTCTTTTCCACCTAGAACGATGGTTTCCACAGATTCCCGCACCGACTCCCCGACAAACTATGACATAGGTAAATATTAATTCACATAAACGTCTATCATCGGACCTTAACACCATGTAGAATTTCCTTTGCTGATCATGCGCAACTGCTCAAAGTCATCGTTGGAGCTGGCCCGGTTGGGCTGATGCTCTCAACCTGTCTTGCTCGATGGGGTTACAAGATCAAGCATATCGACAACCGCAGTGAGCCGACCGTCACCGGCCGTGCAGATGGAATTCAGCCGCGCTCCCTGGACTTGCTCCGTAACATGGGGCTCAAGTCCGGAATCATGAAGCACAAGCCCGCTCGCGTCTACGAGGTGGCTTTTTGGGACCCTTCAACTACAGACTCCTCCAAGGGCATCACCAGGACCGGCACATGGGCCAGCTGCCCCAGTTTCATTGATGCCAGGTACCCCTTCACCACTCTTTTGCACCAGGGTTTCATCGAGCGCGTTTTCCTTTCAGACCTCGAGGAGAATGGTGTGCAGGTACAAAGGCCATGGACCATTACTGGATTCACGTCCGACGAGAAAAAGAACCCGGATTACCCTGTCGAGGTGCAGTTGAAGCACCTTGATGGGACCGCCAGTGAGACGATCAGGGCCAAATATCTCTTTGGCGGCGAAGGTGCTCGTTCCTTTATCCGAGAACAACTTGGAATCGGCATTAAGCACAAGGACCCAATCTCGCACGTCTGGGGTGTCATGGACGGCGTAGTCCAGACAGACTTTCCCGACATCAAGGTAAGACAGCATGTTCCTAGGCCGTTTGTAGCGCCTACAGTATATAGCTGACGATACCTGCAGATGAAATGCACAATCCACTCCCGCCACGGTTCGATCATGGTGATCCCACGTGAGAACAACTTGGTGCGGCTGTATATCCAGATCGCCTCCTCGACTGATCCGGATTTCAACCCGCGCAAGACTGCCACCGAGCAGGAAGTCCAGGCCTCGGCCAAGAAAATCCTCCAGCCCTACTCGATAGAATGGGAAAGAGTAGAATGGTACTCTGTCTACCCCATCGGCCAGGGTATCGCTGACCGCTACACTCTTGATCACCGTGTCTTCTTGGGAGGAGACTCATGCCACACCCACAGCGTAAGTAAATCTGTGTTCAATGTCTAGTATCCCAAAAAAAAAAAAAAAAAAAAAAAAAGACAGATTACCATCAAAGATGATCTTAGCCTGATCAGTTAACTAACGTCCCGAACAGCCCAAAGCCGGTCAGGGTATGAACACTGCCTTCCTAGATGGCCAAAATCTTGCATGGAAGATCCACGCGGTTGAGAGCGGATTTGCCAAGAGGAGTTTGCTTGAGACCTATGAGTCGGAGAGGAAGGCTGTAGCCGAGACCTTGCTTGATTTCGACAACAAGTACGCAAAGCTCTTTTCCACCCGTCCGCCCGATGCCAGCGAAGTCAAAGCAGCCTCGGAGGACCATGGAAAACAGGAAGGCCACGACAACGACTTTGTACGAACCTTCAAGGAGTCTTGCGAGTTTACCAGCGGCTACGGTGTGGCCTATCAGCCAAACCAGTTGAATTGGTCTCCCAGTCACCCCGCCCAGTCCAGCGCCATCAACCCCGAGGGCAACAAGCTGCGGCCTGGACGTCTCTTCATAAACGCAGACGTGACGAGAGTCGTGGATGCAAACGTGGTCCACTTGGAGCAGGAGATTCCACTCAATGGTTCATTCCGCATTTTCATTTTTGCCGGCAAGCCTTCGGTGACCAAGCAAGCCCTTGGCGACTTTGCGCGCAACCTCCGCCTGAAGGGATCCTTTTTCAGCTCATACCTCCGCTCCGACATCGACAAGGTGTCGTACCACGAGAGGCACAACCCCCATAGCAAGTTCTTCACCTTCTGCACAACGTTTGCCGCCCCGAGGAGCTCGATCGAGATCTCGCGCGACGTGCCTGACGTCCTGGCACGCTACAGCGACCACATCTATGCCGACGACAGGATCCACCGTGAGGGCAGGGGAGCTGGTCCTATCATGTCTGCGCACAAGAAGATGGGCCTGGACGAGGAGCGTGGCGGTGTGGTTGTGGTACGTCCCGATGGCTACGTGGGAGTGGCGACAAAGCTCGTCGAGGGCAGTGGCACTGTTGATGCCCTCAATCAGTACTTTGCAGCATTTTGCACTCAAAACACTGGCGGTGTTACGGCACAGTTGTAAAGTTATTTTACATATAGTTTTGTAATGGCGTGTGCTTTGTAGGGTTAAGGATGAAAGTAAAAGACATGTAGTTTGACGTGTATAGGGGGTCGGGTTGGTCGGATTTCCGCATCACTTTGTTGTGCATATCGCAAGCAGGCAGTTTTTTCTTTCTTTTTTTTTCTTCTCATAGCTTGAATAGATTATCTTGAAAGGGACTGCATTGTGTCCACGTGAAATCAATGAGCATTAATCGACTAAATGGTTGTTTGTTGTTCGGAGATAAGGGGGATCACGTGGCACCTTGGTACTACACGCCTTTGTTCCTGATTCCTGGAATTCTCTTACCAATTTTGTACATTCAGAAAACGATGGTGTGAATATTGAACGGTATCTGGAAATCAAGGACGTTATATTCCAGCAGCCTAATGTCCTACCAACTTTGCGTGACAAGGTTATCGTTCGCTTGGTGCTGTTCGCCTCTATGAAGCCAGTCAGAACAGCGATGCCATCAAGACAGGCCTGAGGAAAACAAACAGACAGAGCCTTTGAGTGCAAGTTCCCGGTGGGCTTCGTACTGTGCCAGCTGCCAGGACAAGGAGAGCGACCATGCCGTCATGGTTTTCCATATCACTTCTGGCTCACTTTCTGCTCACCTTCCCCTCACCCTGAAAATTACTATGGTTTGCCAAACCTAAGCTCGACAAAGTTCTCTCCTTTCTCTTCTCGAGCGAGATCCCAGTGCTTACATACAACTAACCTACGAAATCTACTAATCTTTGATCCATTCGTTGACCCCATTGATACACCTATATTCCATCATCAAGGTTTTTCCATTCAAAAGGACTATCGTTGCCTCTCCTCCTGGCCATTGTTTATTGATTCTTGACACCTCTTTCACTCACAGTTTTCTTTGATTCCCGAATCAAGAACGGAACTTCTTTGTCCTGCAACGCAGACATCCGCAACCATACATCTTCAATCTTCTTTCTATTGCCTTTTGATACCTCCATACCATTTCTGAAGAGCAAAGCAAAGAAACAAGGCATTCCTCGATCCTAGAGATCCAGGATGCCACCTGAAAATCGCAGAAAGCGTCGGGTATCGTGTCTAGCAGCCGACAGTCGCGTCGTCCAGACTGCTCCTGAGGCTTCCAACTCTTCTTCAATACCTGCAAATACGATAGCATTTGCAACCGCAGCCATGCCTAGAGTCGCGCCCGTAGCTCCACCAGTGGCCGAAATGGCGCCTACTGCTAATCAAGCTGGCCATGCACCCATCCCCGTTGAGCCCGTTGAACCCCAGCAGCCACGACGAGGAATCATAAGCTGGATTTCCGGCTTCATCACTCCGGTCTACTCATTTATCCGTCGAAGAAACAGCTCTGGTAAGTCCCAAACCCGTGAAGTCAAAGGTACCTCCACCACTAGTTTTCACAGGGTCAAAGACGAAAACATTAACTCTTTGTTCCCAATAGAACCTGAGACTGTTACCGCAACACCCGAGGATGAGCCTCGTGTCAAACGACGCAAGCTCGAAAACGCCACCTTCTCTGTGGCCTGGGCTACCATTCCGAGTACCCGTATCGGCCTCGAAAACCTCGAGAAGGTTCTCGCCTATATCAAGCACATCAAAAGGCATGCCGACGGGCCCTATGTTACCATTGCTCACTACAACTTTCCAGGCCCGATCGAGGCCTTCAGTAGCCAGAAGACATATGACAAGGCCTTCCAGCTGCATGTAACCATGTACGATCGCCTGGAGAGTTATGATGCTGCAGATGCTGTCCTCCCAGAGATCTTCAAGCCTTCAACTGAACTTCTAAAGCCGCGCGACATTATCTACGGCGATTTCCCGGACACAAACCACGTCCTTAGTGCCGACGTCCATGACTGGATGATTCACAAGTACAAGGTGAACAACTGGACAAACTTCAACTCTGCAAAGGCCGAGTTTCGTGCTGTTTTGGACCAAGCAATCAAGAGTTTGCAGTTCCTCTACTGTGAGAAGTCGTTTGAGAACGTCAAGGCCTTCGTGGGTCACCCGCTAGAGTCGTACGACATTGACAAAGAAGAGCGAGACAAGCACGGAGTCGCTGCCGACGTTTTCGATTTTCTGGGACAGAAGATGGAAAAGTCAAGGATCCTGCGCGAGTTGGTGAAGGCGCCGGCCGACACCATGTTTTCGGTGGCGGCTGATTGTCGTTCTCTGCAGGAGACAAAGCCGGTCCCGAGTCACGTTGTCTTTGAGGCTGCAACCGTTGCGCCCCACTCTTTTGGCCGCCCTGAGGACCAACCAAAGAGCTGGACGATCCACATGCCAGCTGACCGCATGGCAAGCTTCGACGAGAACCCCACGGTCGCGCTTCGCGATAAATACCTGCGCGATCACCGTAGGACCTTTGCCCCGTCACCCCTGGTGCCCCTGAGCCAGCTCCCGCAGCAGCGGCATCTTTGCAGACAATCACAGCTGCCGTTTAATAACGTGAATCGCGGTCCAAATTTGGTACTGCCACTCCCAACCACCCGCGGTCGCTTGAACATCAACCGGCCACTGAACCTAAACCAGCCATACAGTCTCCATCGCCCAATCTACAATTTTCCCCGTCGGCCATTGACCCTGCCAGAGCATCTTGCCGCAGTAACAAATCCACCTCCCCACGTTAACCCTCTAAGGCGCCTTGAGATCGCACGGCCCTACGGTGGACGCCGTGGTGGAATTATCAAGAGGGTTGGACCACCATCCTACGGACTCAAATCTGGCCATCGCGTTCAATTCCAGGCCCACTACGAGGAGATTGACTTCTTTACCGGCCAGCCTATCACAGCCGCCGTAAGGCGTACCATCAGGACCAACGCCAGGAAACCAGCCACACCGCGGCCCGTCACCAAGAGGCCCAAAACCCCCAAGCCTGCAGACGTCACCGCTGCTACTGATTTTAACTGGCGAGGTCACTTTGCCGTCCCCGACGACACTGATTCTGAGTCTGACGACGACTCGGAGGTCGTCCAGACGCCTACTAGGGCTAGGCCTGCTGTTAAATCATCTTGTCAACCCGTCCAGGTCGCTCAAGAGGAGGAGGAGCAGCCAGCTTCGAACTTGACTGGTCGCTACCCATCATCGGCCCCACCTGTCCAGGCAGTTCAAGAGGAACCGCCGGCTTTTAACTGGGCTGGTCATTTCGCTGTGCCTGACGACAGCGACAGCGAAGACGAATCCGCTGAGCCTGTCCAAGTTGAGATTGAACAACCCAAGCCCAACCAGGTCGAGAAACCTGAGCTCACCCAGTTTAACACATCTAAGCCCATCGAGGCCGAGGAGTCTGAGCCCATCCAGGTCGCGACACCCCAGCTCGTTGAGGTTCAGGAGCCTGAGCCTACTGAGGTTGACGAGCCCGCGATCAAACGGCATCACCAAACTTCAAGTCCCGTAACTTCCCGGACGAATGTTGTCGGCGACCCCCTGGTGCGGTACGCCGAGGAGGTTGTTGCACAGTCACAGGTCACACTGCCCCCAGTTATGACCAATCATTCATTTATCATGGATCCCGCAGGCTCATCACCATCTTCACAGAGGAGTCAACATGCAGCCGCTGTCTCCACCCGGAATGCCTCTGCTTCGTCTCCACTCCGAAGTATCACAGACACAGAAGAGGCAAAGAAACCCTCCGTTTCAGCAGACACGTCAATTCGCCCCGTCGTGACAGAACTAACGACCCCCAAGCCCGCAAAGGCCAAGAGTCGTTTCATACAATCATTGGGTCGGGGTCACACAAGCAGGCACATAACCGCTGCTCCTAGACCAATAAAGCGCAGGGGGGCTGCTATTCGCGCCTTACTCAATGCGAAGGCCGATCCGCCCATGCCGGGTTCGTTCCCGGAGATTGAAATGGAGGTTGATGAGAATGAAACTACAGAGAGCCCGCAGAGACCTCCCTTCAGACAACCAACAATTTCCACAGACTCCCGTACATCATCTACCACCTACAAGGCGCTAGATCGTGAGGAGATATCAAAGGATGAGCGATCATCCCAATCGCCACGGTCCGATTACAAGGCCCTTACGGCAGAGGAGAGACGCCAGGATCTCCTCGATTTTTTTGAGCAGGATCACACCAAGGAAATAGACCCAAACGGCTTTTTGCTCGAGTCTGAGCTGTGGTCATCCGCAACTTCAAAGCCTACCCGGAAATCCCGGCTTCCCTCATCTCAAAGTGACTCGTCAGACTCGTCGTCCTCCCCAGAGTCAACATACAAGTCGGTATCACCGATCCTTCAATCCAGTGACTCTGAGCTGCAGCCTTCATTCGGTCGCCTCAAGATCAGCAATTTTAAGGACCATCAGCTTGCATTGGAAGCGCAGATCGAAGATGAGCTCGAGCAACATGAATTGCGGGAAAAGAGAGAGCGTCTCGCCCGCGAAGCAGAGGAGGAACGGAAGAGACTTGAGGCAGCAGAAACTGAACGTCGCCGTCGGGAAGAGCAAGCAGTGCTCGCAAGGACCGGAGGTCTCCGCCCACCAAGGGCCATTATGATTGGCGGTATCTCTAATGAATGGTATCACAGAATCATGGACTCTATGAAGGCACGGGACAACCAAATTCTTGGCAAGTCCGGCGAAGGCAACGACATCAATGCCCATTCATTCAAGACTGTCGTCAATCCAACAGCATGGTTGAACGATGAAATTATCAATGGCAGCCTCTCACACCTCGCCAGGTTCATTAACGACAAGGCAGGCATTAAGGATGTTAGGGCACAAACGCCGAAATGCGTGTTTGTCAACTCGCACTTTTACTCCAACGTCAAATCGTCCAAGGGACTTTCAAATATGGACCGATGGATGAGAAGGGTAGGCGTTCGCCCAGACAACTTCCTCAACGTGGAGACGTTCGTAATCCCCGTCAACCTTGACGCCAACCATTGGACGCTGGCAGTTATTCGCCCGAGCAAGGGCGAGGTTGCGCACGTCGATTCGCTGGGCTCTTCGGGCTCTGGCAAGCGCCACGTCGCCAACTTGATATTGACTTGGGTGCGCACATTCCTCGGCCACAGGTACGACGAAGGTTACTGGAAGACTCGGAATTTTGTTTCGCCCGAGCAGACAAACGGTCACGATTGTGGTGTTCATACCATCACCAGCGGCATGTGCATCGCTCTGGGTATTGACCCCGCCTCATACAAACCTGAGGATATGCCGCTGCAACGTCTGAGACTTGCCGGAGTTCTGATGAACAACGGATTCCATGGCGTGTTTGACCTGTCCAAGCTGTAAAGTTGAGAAGCAACAGTTGACGCAAAAGAAAAAGAGAAAAACAAGAAGAAAGAAGGGGGGGGG
>NW_022156720.1:2281115-2282372 GCF_004355905.1 Pyricularia grisea
GAGGTGAACAGATTCACATGTCTGCATTTTCCGGCGCAATGCATTTCAAGGGCTTGTGGGAATACCAAAAAAACGTCATCATCATATCCAGAAAGGAAGGGTTTTGTTTACGGGAGCTTTTGTTTTTCTCTCTCGTCTTGTCTCAAGTTCAATGTATCTTCTTTTTTTTTTTTGGTCCCAAGGGACATCATTATGGCGCTTTATGGAAGGGCTTTTTTTTTTTTTTTCTCTCTCTCTCTCTCTGAAGGATCGGCTGAAATACAAGGCGTTTGAGGCGCTTTTCCGTGCTTAATTTTGTCTGTTGTTCTATGGTATACCTTCTCATTTCAGGGGGCTTGCGATGCATCAAGGCGTTTGTTGGGTTTCTTCTCGCATGTCTGTCTGGTATATCCTTTCTTCTTCACATGTCGTTGTGGGTACGGCGGTGTCGTTCGATATTCCCCATCTGCAGCTGTTGCAATACTTTTCATCTTTTCTCTCTACGCCGGCCTTGCCGTTCTTGTTCGTCTATTGTATAACCTGTCTACCCAATCTTCCGTGCAGCTTCCAAGCTTATCACGCGCACGGCAGATACCTGGGGGGGTTTTTTTTTTAAAAAAATTATTCTCTTTTGGCGCAAACAAAATGACAACACTTTTGCTTTGTGCACCTGAGAGAGAGAGTAGAAAAGAATCGTACCATGGCACCGTCTTGTGACTGATGCATGCCCATTGCTTTTGGGATGCACAGATGTATAGCTCGGACGGCGCCCTGCATATGTAAGGCAGGCCACGTCGTGTCATGCCCATGTCTTCTACTCCGTAGGTGGTGGTGCAAGAACGTGGACCTGCGTGGCGCGCGGTTGGATGTTGAGCCTGGCGGGTACGGATAAACGATGAATTGGGGGGTGTGGAAGGGTGATATGATACTTTCGGTTCAAGGCGAACGACACCTCCCTCTCCGTCAAACTTGTTGGGCGGACTTTTTGAAAGGGGGGGTATTATTTGATACTCCGCAAAACGTCTCACTCACTTGTCAGGATACAAAACATCAATGACCCGTACTTTGGGTATTCATTCGTCCGATTAGTGCGAGTTTGCTTGACCCTTTTTTTAGGTTTTGTTTTTTTTTTTTTCTCCTTTTTTTCCTAATAAGCAACGTAGGCTTAGGCGTGGCCGATACCCAGGAAACTGGTGACAACCTGGAAGGCAACGAAAACCGCCGGTCCGGCCGGATTCACATGAACGAAGGAGAAAAAAAAAACAAAAAAAAAAAAAA
>NW_022156720.1:2282816-2299530 GCF_004355905.1 Pyricularia grisea
CCCCCCCCCCCCCCCCCCCCCCCTGACAGAAAGGAGCAGAAAAAAACCGACAGAACCACAAAGGGGAGGACAAGGAACAGGGGCCCTGCTGGCGCGCGGCATGTCCGGTAGTGGATCATACAGGCAATCAACGCCAGACAAAAGCATCATTGGGTCACCCGCGTGACGATGTAACCAGGGGTGGTTATGTTTAGGGTGGCTGGCTAATCCATTTCCGGCAGTCTTCTAGAAAATATGCCAATCTCCGGCGCCCGGCTTGGCTGTGGAAGGATGATCCGTTCGCGGTTCCTTTTTTCCTTTTGTTTCTGTTGTGTCTCAATCATTCCTTATGATGATTGTCGGTCAACGGCAAAGAAAGACGGGAAACGAATATTAACATCTGATTGGTAGAAAGCATAAAAATATAACTAAAATAAAAAGACAAAGGAAAGAATCGATAAAATTACAGATGAGTGCTAGGCATGGATAACCCTGGGAGCCACCCTCAGTCGGCAGCATGGAAAGAAGAAATCCGGCTCCATCGGTCAAACAAAGCAAGGCCGTGACAGTTTTAACTATTGGATCCTACTGTAGCACAAGCTTTTGGTAAGTCAAAAGAAAAGGTGCCAGACATGAGGAATACCATGCGAACAAGCACTTGCATTTACAGGCATTCACAGTACCAGTAGTAAAAGTCCTGAGAAAGTTTTCGGATGTCGCCCGAGAGGGTAATTACTCCGCTGACAAGGACCTGGGATCTGGGATTGATTGAATTGGATCTTTCTAGATGAGCTCAGAAAAAAGACGGCCGGCGGTGGGGGGGTTGTTGACAGTATCCCCGAGCCCATTGAAAGGCAAAAGTAATGTATACAGGCATGTAGGCTAGCTCATGAATCATGATTGGTTCTCAATTTTTTTTTTCCTTCTTTCTTTTCTTTTCCTAAGTCGTTGAGAAAATAATGTTTACTATTTGCTGACAGGCGGCGCTAGAGAAAAAAAGGTAGGAAAGATCGAAAGTCAAAAAAGAAGAAGAAGGTGAAGAAGAAAAAGACTAGGTCATGCTCGAGACTGAAGCTTGTCGGTTCGGAATGCAAACGCTGAATACGTAAAATACGTTACGTGTCAGTCATACATACAGATGAGGCAACGAACGAACTGGGTTGCGCAACGTGGGCTGTGGTCGGTCTGTCTGTCTTTGCTCAATCGCTCCCTACCTGGATGGTTCGTTCATTGACAATCTGTCAAGAAAACTCCCAGGTAGGCCAAAGCAAGTCAATCAACGTACCGAGTACGGAGCTTGGGAGGTATAGAACATTCTACATTCTACAGTATGCAAGTTGGGCGAGCTAATCAAAATTTCTTAGCCATCTACTGTATGATGTGCTAGATCGACACATTGAGACCCACCAAGTCTCCAAGACTAATGCTTGGTCAATGGGAGGCTGCAAAGAAGCCTCCTGTGCTTACTGTGATACAGTAAGTTTTATTATTATTATTATTATTTTTTTTTAAAAAAAAATTCACGAAGTAAAAAAGAGAAACAGTGTGACGATAGGTGTCCAAGTTGTCTTGAGACGCCGCATTTTCTTGGCCCATTCGGAAACATTGAGAGTGTGTGTCCATGTAACCCTCCGTAACCTACGATGCCGATCCCTTTTATCCGCCACAACTCGATTGGGTTTCGTTGGTCTGCAGGACTAATCTTATAATGTGTGGCCCGATATAGCGACGGACGTGAATGGTCCTTTCGGATGGGAGCAATACGGTATTACGCCTCAAGGCCCCAAATTTTTTTTTTTTTTTGGGATGGCTTGCGTTGCTTTGGTGTCTGCATGTTTTGTTTGACACAAAATCTGCTGTGTGTTCTACCCCTCTCCTTGGTGCTTTGGATGATGACATCCATCCATTGCTCTGCAGACCCTTGCCTTATTTCCGGAGGAACCGGCCATAGTGATGTGGTAGCAATCATGCTATTCTGTGTAATTGCTTGCCATGATATCCACAAACTGCAATTGCCGGCAGGAAGATACCCGTCGTATCGTAGCCGCATTCCATGACATCGGTTTTTAATCAGGCCATCTTGAATTCAATTTGCACGAAATGGTCAATTTCTTACGTAGTATCACCGATTGAGACGGCAGGTGGAGAGATTTCCGCGCCTAGCGGATTTACAGGTTGGGCTACCCTGGATGGCGCAAACGCCGGGGACACGCGACCAGAGCTACCTACCTACCTACTATGAGTATGAAAGTATTGACGAAAAAAAAGGAAGAAAAAAAGGGACACAGACTTGACAGAGCACAGTCTGAATAGCTAAGAGAAATCGGACAAGAAAATGCTACGAGCCAGCACAGCCAGTCAAAGTCGGCGCGTGTTTAATTAGGCAATAAGCGTCATTGTCGACGTGCAACCAGTAGTAGCGTTGCACACACACATGGTGCTTTGTCCACTGGGGCTCACATGCCCCCTCGTACAAATGGCCACAGAGAAAGAGAGACAAATAAAAAAAAAAAAGAAAAAGAAAAAGAAAAAGAAAAACGAGATTGTTCGGTCGGCCGGGCGACGTCCGCATCCATTGCCTTACCCATCCATCATAATTATCTGTCTCGGTTGTTGTTCTCCTCTCTCTTTGACCTCTGTGGCGACATCAATATATCTATCTGCACATCTCAACTGGGGAGGTGCCACCTGGAGAGGGGCAGCCTCCTAGACTTGATTCGGCAATATCGCATGAAATGCCATGGAACAATTCTAGCGTGCTTCTAGCGGCTTGCTCGCCTCCCTGCAGCTGACCCACTCGTCTCGGGTCAGCAATTCCATTCCATCTTTTTCTTTCTTACTCTCAGCACGCACAGATCTGGCCAAGGCGGCAGGCAAAGTCGTAGTTCAAACAAAGGCGCGTATTGGGCCGCGACAAAACATCGTTACCCCCGAGAAGGAGGGGCCGCAGAAGGGGCGATCGAAAACGATCAAATGACAAGTTTGAATGAATGAGAATCAAGTAAGGTAAGGCTAGGCTAATTGTCGCAAGGAATCCCTAATTACCATATCCTAGCGGACAGAGAATAATACGTACAGTATTACTGTATTCCAAGTGGCTGTGCGGTGCGGCCGCAGCAGGGAAAAGGTCCCTACAAACTGACGTTCGCCTCGGCTTACGGCGAGGCGAGGGGCGGCGAGTCCAGGCAACCGCGGCCATGGAAGGCTGGTCCACCTGGTGATAGCGATTCCCCAACATAGTATCGTACATGATCGATCTCATTGCTCTTTTAATTGATTGAATGACTGCGTATCGCAAGAGGATGAACTACTAACCTAGTCAGACTCCCCGAGCTGAATCAACTCGACACTGCCCCGCCGCGACACGGAGTTTGTTTACTTTAATTTTGCCCTCTCTTTTTTTTGGTTTTTTTTACCCACTTGTTTCTTTCTATCTTTCAAATCCCTACCTAAGAGGTGCGCGTGACTTCGCCCCCATTTCGTCTGAAGGAGAAAAAAAAAAGAACAGGGGACTGTGAGCCAAAAAGGTATCAGCGGCTGAGTTTTCGGGAATTTCATTGAGGAAAAATAACAGGGCAAAAGACAAACACGCCAGACACGAGAGTGAGGCAGAGGTGTTAAAAAAAAAAAAAAAAAAAAAAAAAAAAAAAAAAAAGGAAAAAGAAAGGTGGTAGCGTAAATGGACCAGTCCCCGCTCCAATACTGCATTTCCAAACTTGCGTACATAGGTACAATGTACACAGTCGCGGGCAGTGTGCACTAGCGTCCTATCGGGATTTGCTGTTATGTTGGGCGCCCCTCCTTTCGCCAGCTGGTAGCGACATTCAGGTGCTCAGCCTGACCAATGATGGCAGTCAGGCGCGAAAACAGCTATGAAGAGGTGGGGTCCAGTGAAAGGAGGCGAAAGGGGGTCGTTCGTCTTGTACCTGCCGACAAGGAAAACAATAAAATAGAATAATAAAATCTCAGAGGGTGAGCTCAGAAGATGGTGTGGTCATGTCATTTCTGGGTTGCTTTTTATGTTCTTTTGTTTTTGTTTTTTTACTCATCACATTTTCCGTTCAATGTCGGAAGTTTGACCACTGGTTGGTCGTTGTGCTGGCTAGTAAATCACGATACAAGCCTGCAACGGTGGTGCTAAGGCGAGCCTTTCATTTTGCATCTTGCAGCCTACATTACACTAGGACAAGGCGGATGTTTTTTTTTCTTTCAAAGGTGACATCCTTGACCTGGGGGTCATCGTATGGAAAATAATCACGATCAGGTAGGAATAAAATGCGAAATAAGAAAAACAACATACATGTAACATACTGGTAGTACGGTAGATCAATCGGAATTCCAACGGCCAAGGTGTTTTCTAGAAAACAAGGAAATGCACGCCACTTCTCGTCTGTTTTGGATCAACATGGCTTGCCCTGGGCGTCTTTGTCTTACTGTCTAATTAACCGCATTGCATACGTAGTCGCATAATCTCTGCCCGACCGATCATACTATGTTTGATTCTGTCTCGTTTTGCTATCCGTGCCTACCTAAGGTACCTGAATGCAAGAAAATTACAAGTTTGGCGACCAAATAAGAATAATATAATAGTAAATTGCAATCATGTACCTACCGTACCACTAAAATGGGCGCCTTGGGGATCGACAAGTGCCCAGCGTCGCCTCTTTATGTGACGACTAGTCTGCAGCTGCAGCAGGTGCATCGGCCAAGGCTGCTTCGGGTTGCCGCTAAGCAAAGGCCGGATGGCGTTGTGGGCCCCACACCCAAGAGTCTTCTCCCGTCCTTCGAGAAACTCTAAAGATTACCTGATCCCCCCTTCCAAGCATCGCCCCAGATCTTTCCCTCCTTTCACAAGGACCACCCTTTTCTCAATCAGGTCCTCATGCCCAGTTGTCCAACGTCAGTCCTGGACAGAATTCATGCCCAAGAGTCATTCATTCTCGATCTGCTTTTTGTCAAGCCTGCAGCCCCTAGCATCATTATTCTTACCCTAGGTAGGCTTTACTCATCAGATCCCCTTTTATCAATTGTGATCGCTTTACCGACTGCCAACGCGGCTACACCATCATCTATCTTCTTGACTGGTTAGCTGGGGTTTTTTTTTTCTCAAATTTTCTCAATTTTATTTCATTTACTTCATTTACTTGTTTGTTTTATTTTATTTTTCTCGCTCCCCCTTATTTGGAGAACTGTTTCCTTCTCCTCCTCCAAGTCAATCACCCGACCGACTTCTTCATACGCGACGACGACAGGCAAAGATTCAGTCTGCCCTGGCCCCAATTGCTGTTCGGTGAAGCATTTCAGCCACTTGCTACACGATCCCTACCCGACACGGCATCGCCGCAATCGGTCAATCCGTCCCGGCCGTTGCTCAATTTATTACAACGGGAAACTCGCATTTCTTTTTTGACTGTCGCGATATCAGCCCGTCCACTCGGATTATCGCCAAGACCGCCACCGCTGCTCATTTTTCAGAACAGGCAGCACACAGCATCGGCCACTTGCACTCGATATTCAGTTGGCATTTTCTGGGCCTCGGTATTGAACTGAACAACTTGGCCTGCTAGAAAGTTGCGTTCATTGCACGACAACGCTCTACTTCGCGCTCCCTGAGCGTTCGATTTACTCTAGAAAGTCTGGTGACTTGTCTTCGCACACTTCCCACGAATGGCATAACAACCTGTCCCCGAGCTACATACATCTCGCTCGCTTCCTTCATTCGCACAGGTTTGACTGGGCTCCGAGCTCCCGGCTTTGTGCAAGAATACTCTACCCCATGACGACAACCCTGGAGGGGTTACAGAAGATGAAAAGGTCCAGGCGACGCACAAACTCGCCCACTTACCTCAGTCCCTCGCCTAGTCCGAGGAGCACCTCTCCTGTTACCAGTCCCAAAACATCAACCCGAGAAGGTGTCGCTTTCAAAATGTCATCGAGCTCGCGGCCATGCTCCATGGCCGCACTAGCGCCTACGCTACAGGAAATTCTTGCCAACAAGGCTCCTCCGCCATGCACATTGAGTGCTTTTATGGCATATCTTTCCCAAAATCACTGCCTCGAGACGCTGGAATTTACAATGGAAGCGGAGCGCTACCGCACCGCCTATCATCAACTAGCAGGGGATGAGACGAACTGGTCCCGAGACGCCAGTGATCACCTTTGCGGGCATTGGCAAAAGCTGATCAACGCCTACATAACACCTTGTGGACCTCGCGAGGTGAATCTTCCTGGGCCTGTTCGGGATCGCCTGCTGCGGCTGCCTTGCTCCTCAACACCCCCTAGCCCCTCAGAACTGGATGAGGCTGTGCGGATAGTATACGAGCTGATGAACGACTCAGTGCTTCTTCCCTTTATCGAGTCGATGCACCTTTCCGAGTATGACCAGGATATGCGCCAAGGGCGTGCAAAACTTCGAATCTCCCGGGATCCCTCCAAGTCTTCTTTAGAAGAATCTAGTCGGCCTCCCAAGGTTTCTTTACTGCCGCAGTTGCACATTGGACGAAAAGCAGAACACGGAGTACGATCCTCTTCGTCGTCGTCCACCGACGCCGTAGAGAGAGACGGTGTCTCCGATGACAATGTTAACTCCCCGACGGCTGGGGATCCCTTAACGCCGCCCACCACTCCTCCAACCTCGGATTGGGGTTTTAGTGCATCATCACCAGGTGGTTTGCAAAGGGCCATCAGTATACACAACAACGGGTGGAAGCGAATGAGTGCCAGGTTGGGACTGGGAAAGAAGTCCAACGGAAGAAAGCAACGTGGTAATACCTCAGACGCTCCCACTGCGAGCTCCTCAGACACCGACGTGCACATGAGTGATGCTCATCCCTCACCAGCATTACAACAAACCAGCTATAGCCACGACAACCTATTATGAAGTTCAGAGGTCATGTCGCTACCGACACACAGTACAACAAATATTGCATCTTCGCCAAAACCATTGCTGATCCATTCACCGGCCCTTGAACTTGACGCAGTTGATCCCAGCGCCAAGGGTCTCGGCATTCACGGCAATCATTCCCACGAGTCCATGCAGGGGTTCGACAGCCAGGAGAAAGTACCAGTCACATGGGAGGAGCCCCATCCTGGTCAGCTGCTGACACTTCCGCATGCTGATGAAGAAGCGTGGGATGCAGGAAGCCGTGTCGATCTGAACCGAAGCAATATGGATAGTGCTGTGTTTAGGGGCGATATGACCGCAAATCTGAGAATTTTGCAGCAGACGAGACTGGCCGCAGAAAACACATATTTCTGTCGTCACATCTCGCGGGCTAAGAGAAGCAGGTGTGGAGCTGTGCTTCATTCTTCTGTATCTGCGTGCGATACTGTCCCTACAAATGGGGATCATTCTGGCGCTTTGCCAAGTCCTAGCAGGGTAGTGCATTCTCCTACACTCCCGATCTCGACTGAGGGTGAAGCAAGTGTTACTCGGTCACCGTACGATACTGATGATGACCAATCGACGATCAAGGAGGTCACGTCGCCGGTATCTCCGCAGCTACGAATGACCGACTTCTCTAAATACATCGACATGGATGTTGATGAAGACGAGGCCCAGGACCCCGCTACCATAGTCAGCTCTGGCGAAATGTCGCCGATCGTTGTTGCGGTCGACGACGCCTACGGTTGGGAAGCCGAGCTGAACCGTCGTGCTACTGGTAACAGTAACGTTAGGCACTTGTCGGATTGTCATTACAAACAATCCTGCGTGCCGAAGCGTGGCATCCTGCATCGTTTCTTCAGCATCGGCCACGCATGAAGCAGTCATTTATTTGCTCAATGATCTGCGGTGGCTATGCATATTCTATACCGGAAATTTCTGAACATATCTTTGACGGCGTTTTGAGGCAATTTGCCAATGGCCCATGATTGCATGAAGCGGCATAAGTTACGACATCAACACAACAGTATAGAGAAAAATGGCGGCAGAGTCGCGGCAAAGCCAGCGACAAAATCATGCCGAGTTCACTACAAGGGTGGGCGTTTGGGGTTGATCAAGAAGAGGCAACCATCATGTGGCTGATAGAATTTCATGGCTGCAGTTGGACCTCTTCTATTTTCTCTTTTTTTTTCTTTTTTTTTTTTTTTTGTTCTCTTTTTTTCTTCGTTGAAATACATGGCATGGATTACAAAACATAAAGATGAACGAAGCGACTGCATTGCTTGGCGTTAAGTCCTGTCATTTGACGGTTGGCGGATTAGTATCTATGCGGCATTGACTCTTACTATGTTATTTAAAGACACAACAGACGTACAGCCACATAAACAGATATCCTGAACACATATGCGATTCGCCTGAGATTACAAAAAACCACTGGGACCTACCTAGCTAGAAGTTTGCACGCGTCCTAGTATACGCTCTTTCAAGTGACGCACGACAGACAACACGCACACTATCCTGGAGATGCAATCAGGGGTTACAAATCCCCTGATGTTGCCCTTTCGCACCTTCAAAAGAGCGACGTCATAGGCGCGCACCACTGGCTGGCTTTTGAGTCGGGAGCAGATGACGGCAGGTCAACTCGTATCACGGCAATGGTTTGGTTGGACAAGAAGAGAAACATAATGACAACATCATAAACAATCCGGATCATTATCGTATTCGTCATGGCATCACGTCCTGCCATCCCAATAAGCAGCGAATAGAAGAGAGAGAGGGGGGGAATTGACAGAATATCAGACGATCGTGATAAGATCACATCTATGGCAACCCTGCGTGCGTTTTCAACTTTTTTGCAGTTGTAGCACCTGCTCCTGCTGCTCTCGAGTCTCATCTTGGTCTCTTCTCGGGGAGGGGCGCCCATTCTTTTTTCATTTTTTTTTTCATGTTCCTTGCGGGACTCAAATGCAGCTTGCAGTCACTGCTGAGAAGAGACCAAAAGGCGAGGCGAATGGAGGGTGTGCATGAGACCAAGGGACTGGATTCCACAACAGAGCATCACAAGGGGGCCCGGACGCATTTGCCATTTCCGTCGCCAGTCTCATTGGATCAGACTAAAAAAAAAAAAAAAAAAAAAAAAAGTCCTGGCCGGAAATATCAATTTCACGGGGATGGGGACTTGGGCAGAGAAAGAATACTTGGATTGAAAATCAATACTGCCTCCATTCTCCAATGCCCATTTTGCGATATCCAGAAACAAGACCACAACATACAGCCGCCAACCTTTAACTCCAACCCTTCGCTACAGAATAAAAAAAGACCACCGTTGTGAAAGAATAAGTATATATCCCCCCTCCAAAGTCCGGTATGGCGATGCGGGGTCTGAGATATGTGCGAGCTGATGCAGGCCAAAATATAATTATATCATACAAACGAACAATAATTTCTGGTGAGTTGGGACGGGAGGGCTAAGACTGAAAATAGGAAGAAATAGGTCCCGTTTGTCAACAAATCGCAGAGTAAGATGGTAAAATTCCCACCTGACCAAGAGACCCTTGGTGCGAGCATGGTTCTTCTACAGCTCCTCCACCGGCTTGTCATGTCTGGTGTACATCTTGTACTCAAGCGAAGTCGACAGATCAATCTTGCCCTGCTCGATCTCCTTACGAGTGACGGTTAGGAGAGGCTTGGGAAGACCCATAGACTCAAGGAATTTGACAGCTGAGACAGACATGCTTGTTAGTAAGTTCTCAAACGGGCATAATAGTTATTTTTTTGGCTATAAATGATAGGGCAGCAGCGTCAGGTAAGTTTACTTACTCTCTTTCCACTCAAACTCCTGCCGCCTCTTGTCCCACTTGAGCTCCTCGGTCATGATGTCAATGACCTTTGGCAGCACCTCAAGCGTGGCCTGGGCGTTCAGGAAAGCCAATCTCGTGCGGCGGGCCACTACGTCGATGGCAGATTGCGCGTACTCGTGGCGCACGGCATACCTGACCTCGCCGTCCACAAAGGGGTAGAGCTCGTGGATGCGCTCGCCGCGTGCGGGGAAGCGCTTGTCGGTGACCTTGCTCAGAGCCGCAACTGTCCAGGCGCGATCTCCATAGCTCTCTGTCAGGTGCTTGGCGACGTCGGTCTCGACGCCAAAGTGCTGGATAACATGGATAAACAAGTTCTTGCCAAAGCCGTGGGCTCCAATGAGTCGGACCTTGTGGGTCTGGCAGGAGCCATCGAGGTCGGCGCCGTCATCAATCTGCTCAGTTCCGGACACGCGCGGCGCATTAACGACGCGGCCAGGCTTGAGCTTGAACTCGGCAATGGCGGCGTCGACGCACTCCTCAGCCATCTGGCGGTATGTAGTCCATTTGCCGCCGGCGCAGGTGACCAGTCCCGATGGCGAGATGTCTACAAGGTGGTTGCGAACAATGGCCTCGGTGTTCTTGGCCTTGGGATCCTTGACCAAGGGGCGCAGACCAGCCCACGCAGCGAGGACATCGCCACGGCGGACGGTGATATCTGGAGACAGGTAATGGCGGATCTCGTTGAGGATCCACTCAATCGACTTCTCGTCAGGGATGGGGTCCTTGACGATCGTGGAGGGGTCATCGGTAGTTCCGGCGATGGTGTTGCCCTGCCATGGGAGAAAGAAAACGACGCGGCCGTCAGAGGTCTGCGGGTCAATCAGGCCCATATTAGCCGGACTGTAAAAGCCCGGAAGGACAATGTGTACGCCAGCCGCCGGAGCGACAATCTCCTGGACCGACGAGTCATCGAGCTTGCGGATACCGTCGGAGAAGGGACCGGTGCAGTTGACAACGCAGCGTGCGCGAATATTAACCTCGGGAGCAGGCTTTCCATCCCTGGCGGGAACCAGGTCCTTGGCAGTTGCGCCACACAGCCTTCCGTTGGCATCCTTGGTAAGAGACGTGACCTCCATGTGGTTGACGACAGTGGCTCCATACAGCGCAGCCGTCATGGCGATGGAGACGTTCATGCGTGAGTCGTTGTGTGCGCCATCGTAGTAAACCAGAGCACCGACAAGGCCCTCCTTCTTCAGCATGGGGAAAGCGTCAAGCGCCTTGCTGCGGGTGAGAAAATACGAGCTCTCAATTCCTTCGCTCCCGGCAAGGAAGTCGTAGAATTTGGTTCCAGCCCAGTAGTAAGGCACCTTCCACCACTTGTCCAGCGGAAGCATAATGGGTAGCCATGAACTCAGATGTGGAGCAGTCTGTAGGAAGTACTTGCGCTCTTTCAAGGCCTCCTTGACCAGCTCATATTGTGAATAGTCAAGCTCCCAAACAGCCTTTTCGAGGTATCGCACGCCGCCGTGAACGAGCTTGGTGCTCTTGCTGCTGGTACCGGCAGCAAAGTCATCGCGCTCCACCAAGGCAACCTTGAGTCCACGTGTAGCGGCATCGAGGGCCACACCGGCACCCGTGGCTCCACCACCTATGACAAGCATGTCATAGACGCCCTCTTCTTGGTCGGCGGCTTTGGGGTCAGAGCTCCGTTGCAGAGTGGCAATCTGCTCCTCACGCGATTTCGTGCGCGGAAACCTTGGTAGTTTAAAGGTGCCATCGGCGCCGTAGGTTGGTGGCGGAACAGCCGGGTCTTCAAAGCCCGGGATATTTCGTGGGCGATAGGCGTATAGGACGAGGCCACCACCGAGGGCCGTGATGGCCGTCGGGGCTGCCAGGCGCCGCAGTATGCTCCCGCGAGCAAACCTGGACATGGTGGACTATTCTCAAGGTAGGGATTCAAAGAATGAATCTTTGTTTTTTTTTGCGGGTTTACCCCAAAGAATATTTTGCGCGACTCGCGCGTGTCACACCTGAAGCGTCGTAGGTGAGTGAGTGTGAGTGATAGTGAGTGATACTGTAAACCCAGGCTTATTTTATTTCACCGATCGTGGGGTTTGGCGGAATCCCAAACAGACGGCTCTGGAAATTTGTCTTTTGTTGCCCTTCACTGGAACGATTTACCGTGGCCAGTCAGTCAACTTCTCTTGGAAGTAAGATGGGTGATTTTTTTCCCGCTGCTTTTTGTTTGGCCGATAATATGCGATCCCTCCAAAGGGCTGAAACAAACGAGCCTTCTTTGCTAATCTATGACTTGTCCCCTTTGGCGATTGAAAAGGGAAAAGAAAAAGCGAAAAAAAAGAAGAAAAAAAGACCAGGATCCAATAGAGCAGAAAGAAGAATAAAAAAAAGAAGAGATAAATTAATAAATAAAAGTAAAAGAAATATGTCTTCGCGAAACCCCAAGAAAGGTGGTTGGTTGGTGTGTGCAGCTGCAGTAGAAATGCAATAGGCAAAAGGACAAAGTTGAATCGGGAAAAAGGAGTGCGAGCTTACCTTAAGCTAGAAGCTTGCCCGAGCTTGAAGGTCACGCCGGGGCGTTGGTCGCAAGAGACAATGAATGACGCTAAAGTGGAGGGCTTTAGTGGAACAAGTCTCCACCGAATTGCAGTGGAGGTGAAAGGTGGCCAGCCTGATATTGAATTCTGTTGACCAGAAGGTTGTTCTAGGTTCTAGTCTAGACTAGGGACTTGTTTAGCTTTACCACGTACATTAGGCCTATTTAGCACTGGGTAGACGGGAAAGCTACAAGCACAAAGCGCGCACAAAGAGGTGAGAGAAAAAAAGAAAAAAGAAAGTAGAAAAATTAATAGCTGCCATAGGTGCGTATGTACTGTATGTAGAATCTGTCTACACATGAGCAAGCGGGGGTCCCGTCGGATGCGAAAAGCCTTGCAACATGCCAAGACTGAATCCATAAAACTTATTTCATTATCACCAAGTCTTTGTCCCTCGGCTTGCGCCAACTACCCCGATACTCATTGCTTCATATTCTCCTTAGCATGTCTGCTTACCTGTAGAATTCAGTGCGTTAGGCCTTCTAGCGCATTGCCAGCAGATGCAAGCGCTATACTTGCCCTGGCACTTAGGGCCTACGTGGTACTTGCCCCCCAAGCACATGGCGCAGTCGGCACCCAGTTTTCCCACCAATGAGAGATCCGAATTGAACACCGTGGGGGTACAACACACCAGGAAGAGCTCTCGACATGATTTCCATCGTCAGCCAGTTTATTTTCTTTTCCCCTTTGCTTATCTATCTAGATATAACTACTTTTTCGTACATTTTTTTCTGGTTCTGTATTGTTTTCTTATTAAACATAGTAAAGTTTTATACAAGATACGGATACTTAAAAATAAAAAAAGACCGATCGCATATCGACGGTCATCAATACTTCCGCATCGTGAATAGTTCGTCAACAAAAGTGCTTATATCCCTGGCAGCCTCAACAATCGACCCATTTGACCCGTCGTCCACACTACCATTACTGGCCAAACTCCTCGCTCCTCCACTGTCGCCTCTTGTGTGCCCACTCCGTGGAGAAGCGAGAGGCGTCATCTCCACCACGTCTCCGTGCGATTTGCTGCTGCTGCCGCCGCCATTGCCATTGTTATTACTGGGTGGAACTGATGCGGATGCTGTTGCCGCCGCCGCTCGTGCTGCCGCTACGGAGCAACAGCTTCTCCTGGCCACCCGATGATCATCATTATCATCATCTTGGAGTGACACCGGGGCACCCCCGTGCCGCCCGCATTTCCCACATGTGGGCAGGCTAAGAGCTGTAACCCCAGTAATTGCCCCGTTCGTCTCCCCGACTGAGCCGTGCGATGATGTCGCCCTGATGTCTCCGATACTGTTCGATCGGTCGCCGGCACCGCGCCATAAGCTCAATGATGAATTCGAACGCTTCGACGCCATCCCGGAAGAAGATACCGAAGAAACCCTCTCCGGGATTCCAGCTGAGCCTAAATTCGGGACGCTGTCACCACGCTCGACATCTCGGGATACCGGTTCTACTTTCCGCCAGTGCGTCCACATGGTAAGCTTCTTTTCCGGCTTGTTCGGTGTCGCTGGCCGACTATTGCCTGGAGGTGTTATCTCGATAGCCATCTCGGATTGATCATCTTTCCTGGGTGACTCTAGCTTGGTGTACTTGTTGCGACTTGATTGCTTCAGTCTGTTGTTCTCTTGAGCAATCAGGTGGTCAATCAGAGGCGCGATCTGGCGGCGCACACTCTGGGCAAAGGCCGCCTGATGAGGCGAGCCCTTGTATGATATCTGCTGCACCCTGAAGAGACCCAGAGGAACTAGTTCGCATCTGCTGTGGTCAGAGAGCTTGTGAGAGGTAGGTATGACGATACGAAGGGCGATCATGGTGGCCGTCCTTGCTATGTTGGTTCCTGGTAGTGGACTGGAGGGAACCTCAACGACTTTTGACGTGACCATGGCCTCGGCCAGCACGGGGTCGTCGACCCAGCCTCGCAGCGTCCGGAGTGCGTCGGCCAATTTCTCTGCAAAGGCCGATGTGTCCTTGGCTGATGGGATACCGCCATTCCTGAGGACGTGCAGCATGGCGTTGATGCTCATGCGGTCCAGCTGTGCCAGAAACACCTTCTCCGACTCTTCTAAGCCCTCAACTCCTTCCATTGCCACAGATGGGAGAAGATTGGTTGCTCCCTTCCTAGCCATGACGTCGAACTCGACCACTCCCGACTGTGAACGGATCCCAAAAAGTCCAAGATGCACCCCAGGCTCAAGCATCCTGTCTTGTTCTGTTTGCAGGGCCATATTCCGCAGCTTAACCTCGAGCTCTCGTGTCCTGATTTGCATCTTGGTACTGATGTTGTTGCTGACTTGGTGCAGCTCCGCAAATCTAAACCCAGCGGCCTCTAAAGCTTCCATATCGCTGTTGGACTGTATTTTCCGGACCAAGAACAGTAATGAACCCCGAGGTGCATCGTGACCGACTTCGACCCGGAACCTGAAACCTTTCTCGGCAAGACCTACATCAGCTGGATTTCTTGTAGCGTCGTCGCGAAGGCCAAGGCTGTCGTTCTTTGGAGGACCCAATGGCGCGCCCCCAGTGTTTAGTATCTCATCCCAAAGCACACCGAGATCCTCCAGGTTGATCTTGAGTCGGGCGGCTAAAGTTGCAGCCGTGACACAAAACAGTTCGCGAACGATATTGTCGTAATCTTGAACGGGTTCGTGCTGGCCAGTCACCAGTTGGATTCCTCCCTTGGCTGTACCATCTCGGGAGAGCTGAGCAAGGTGAGTCGACATTCCTTCCATCAAAGGGGCGACGCAAGGCCAGTTCCTCGATACTTGGTACATCCAGTGAAATAACGGGTGTGCGTTGCTGAGCCCATCACGTGGGGTCTTTTCGAAAAATGAATCCGTGATCTTCTCGCAGGGCAAAAGACCGTCACGATTTACCAATACTCGGCCTTGGTCGTCAAAGATAGCCGCCGCGAGCTGAACCTTCTGAGCGCGACTTGCATACCTCTTCATGATGTATGCTAGGTATATCGCCATTGCTCCCATCAAGATGCTGGCACCCACCGCCTTTGGCAAATCGAGGGTTTATCAGCCTTGTTATCCCCATCGTCAGGGAAGATCAAGCTTGAGTGGCGGTAACTTACAAGGCAGATGACTATTATGACAGTAGTGTTACGGTCCAGCTCACCATTGGTGCTGTCTCTCAATGCTATCAGGCGGTAGTGAGTACCGCCCGATGCGCACCAATGCATGCCCGACACGGCACCGGCCAAGATGATCTCGGAAATGGTGCGTTTCCACCAGGCACTCGTCCACGTGGCCCGAAAGACAAAGAAGATAGCCAAGGCGACACTGCTGGCAACGACAGCGATAATAGCTGCTGCAATGACATTTCCGAGATCATACTCGCACGAGTAGTTGGAGATGCTGGCGTTTCCCAGATAATGCATACCACAGATGGCCAACCCAGCCAGCGTACCACCGACGCCGATTCGCCACCATGAAACGCGGTCTTTTGTTCCAGTTGCGACGAATGCTGCCAGCAAGACAAAGATGGGAACGAACAACGACAGCACCGTGAAGCTGCTCGAGTAGGAGATCTGAAGCTGACTCTCCCCGTCGGCTATAATGATTGAACGGTTGCCGATATAGTGCTATGTCGAAGGGGCCAGTAAGTCAGTCTCGCTGTGAATCAAACTTGGAGGAAGGGAAATATGCTAGGATAGGAGTTTATCGTTCAAAAATTTCACTCACCATTGACCAGATGGCCACGCCACCCATCGATATTGCCGCGCCGACGAGGAGCACATTGTTGAGCTTCCCATTCTGGGCTGTGCGGCGCTGGATGAGCTCCAAGGTCGTCGCGGCGCCAATGAGACTTACGACAAAGCTCAGAGCAATGAAGCCGCCCTCGTAGGACCAGGGAACCAGCTGACCATGCCACTTATCCAGGAGCACTTGGCTGCCCGGTGTTGTGTCGTTTGCAGACATCATCATGGACAGAAGGACGCAATGGACATGGGAGATAAGTGAGCGCGACGAATATCACAGACCAAGTCTGCAAGTGTCAGCGCGTCCCTTCAGGTCGTATGATAAGTCGTATGACGAACAACGACGGGCTGGTCGAGGTTTGTGGAGAAGATTGCAAGTAGGGCCGTGGGGAAGGCGGATGGACAATGACGATCCAAGAGATTCCGCGCCGACCTTGGCAAGACTCGTAAAAGCCGGCAATAGCGAAAGATGGGTGGTCCGCCGAACATGTATAGGCAGGAACTACCGACAGTAGCGGCATGACGGTTTGACTGTCAACGCCTTCGCCATTGCTTCTTCGCC
This sequence comes from Pyricularia grisea, assembly GCF_004355905.1. Taxonomy (NCBI): domain Eukaryota; kingdom Fungi; phylum Ascomycota; class Sordariomycetes; order Magnaporthales; family Pyriculariaceae; genus Pyricularia; species Pyricularia grisea. Next base: position 2,299,366 of record NW_022156720.1, read on the forward strand.
TGGCCCCCCAGCCAGTGGAAGCCCCCCTATTCCGGGCAAGTGTAGGTAAATTTTGCTTTGTTGACGCAAATGGCCTTTTGCTTACAAAAATTAGCGGCAGCCGCCGGCAGCACTCTTCTTCTTTTTTTTTTTTTTTTTTTTTTTTTTTTTTTTTTTTTTTTCTTT